>NC_133618.1:545665116-545965116 GCF_048593235.1 Sminthopsis crassicaudata
CACATCCACATACATACACACTACTTCTATTTACTACTACTATTACTACTACTACTACTACTACTACTACTACTACTACTACGATCAATACCATAATTCAAGGTATCATAATTCAGTACTCCTTGGGTTTGGAGAGAGTGACAGAAAAGGGAAGGCTTAGCCAGCAATTCAGGAGGAAGCAGGCTTCTGAGAGGGCCCAAGCAAAGAAAGGTTGAAAGAACACAGAAAAGGCAAATGAATATGTGCTGGCACTACCCGTTATGGAGTTATCACTGTGACTATTCAGGCAGCGAAATACAAATTAATCTCCAGTGGCTGGCCAATTATACACACTCTTTTTTGTTGGAAAATAAGTTAAAAGAAATACATTTGGTAGAGATGGCAGTTTTGGGAAAACGGAATTTGGACGGATGGGCTTATCCATTGCCATAAGCTTTCCTACTCACATCTGTGGTCCAGGTGGTCCTTTTCATTTGAAAGTCATCAGTTCTACCCAATGGAGTGTTGTTGTTCTCTATAGAATCAAGCTATTTAGGATGGGAAAGGTTATTAGCAAATGTAAAATGGCTACTTTGATGTTTCTAGGATCTTTGAGCCTGTCACTAGGGGTGCTTTCTCCACTCATACCCATTTCACTCTCAATAACTTAATAGATGATAACAAACAATTTAACTTATGAGATAGTCTTCCAGAGCTATAGCCAACCTGATGAGGAGACTTTGAACTTCGCTGAGTTAATTCTCAGACCAAAGACATACAGCCCAAAATAGGGCCACACTTGAAGCCTTTCCAAGTTGGTATGACCAGCCAAACTTTGTGTTCCAATGACAAAGTCTTGAAGAACAAAGACTATGGGGCAAAATCTGAGTAGGATCTTAAGTAGGACTTTATAATGCCATTAATGGTGTCTCAAGGAGGATTATGCATTTTAAGAGAGCAATAGAGACTGAAAAACAAGTAAAGTATAGGAGAGACAAAGTGTCCATATCAGATGCCATCAAAGGGTGCTTCAAGTCCTGAGTGGCTAGTCAGTCCCAAGAAAATCAGTAAGCAGGACTTGCAGAGAGACAGAGAAAGACAGAGACAGAGACAAACAGGGACAGACAAGGACAGACAGGCAAAAAATGACTTTTAAGACAATATTCCTTATGTTAAACCTCCTAGGCAATTCACACTCTAACCCCCTGTATTTCCCATTCTTGTTTAATGCCTGAGAGGTCCAGGAAATTACTGAGGAGAAAATCCAAGCAGGATCAAATGTGGGTTACAATGATTATACAGCTTAAATGTAATTTTAAATGATTACACAGCTTGTAATATAATACCCTTAGCTACTATTAACATATAGCCATATTGTACAGATAGTGTTCTCAGTTTGTGTGGTTGTAAGGAGGTCTGAGCCATAACTAGAACAGGTCAAGCAGGGCTCTCTCCCAGATACAGCCATGGGAGGGTTTATTTCCTCTGAGGTCTGTTTTTTTTCACACAGTGACCACCATCTTACCTAATGGTCTTCTTGTCCCTTTGTGCTATGCAGCATAGATGCTCTCAAGCCATTACCCCTAGCCCTCTTTCCATTTGTATCCTTCTTCTAGGAGCTAGCTGCCTTCTCCTGCTCCTGCCATTACAATGAACAGAGATTTCCATCTCTCAGGCAATATTCCACCCACAGTTGGACCATCCCCTAGGTTGTTGCTTACCACCACGACTCCCAGTAGTAACTATTTTTGCCCTAGGTGGCAAAATCCCCAGCTATGGTTATGCTGGGAGAAAACATAAATCAGTATCAAGAAAGGAACCCCCCATCCCCTCTGGACTCTCATTAGTTAAACCTCCTGCTGGGCAAAGAAAGAATCCACTAAAATGAATGTCAGGTTTCAATGGCTGGCTATCCAGGCAAGCACCACGGAAAATAATAATGTGTGAAACTTTAAAAAAAAAAAAAAAAAAAAAAAAAAACCCTAAAATCTTTTTATAGAAAATATAAAAGAATCTTGAGAATTGTTGATCTTCAGGACCAAAGCAGTATTTGCAGTGCATGGCCAAACCTAGCCACCTTTTTTGACTCCGAAAAAAGTCCAAATCTATTTTTCTAATGTTTGGGGTTTGGCAAAAATGAAAACAGTACTTTTCCCCCTCCATTTTTATAACCCCCGTGCATTTTTAGGGAAATTAAACCCATGTGTTTTTGATAGTACTACACTAAACTCATCAAAAAGTCATTTTGTAACAATGATTTGGTGACCATAGAGCTCTTTAAAAATCTGTTTTCATTCTTTGTCTTAGAAATAGGGAGTTGCTAATTCAATTCAATAAACATTGCTGAAATGCCTACAACGTGTACGGAAGGAAAAGGCTTGAGTTAGATTCAAAACAAGGAGGATTTGAATATAACTAAGTAAGTCTATGGGATCTGGATCTAGAATGGAATTTTAGAGATAGTTAGATCCAACCATTTCATTTTATAAATGAAGAAACTGAGATAGAGTGTTTAAGCAACTTGCTTAAGACTATGCAGAGAGCTTTAAAACAGAGCCCAATTGAAATCCAGCCTACTTCTTTTGGAACAAATGTGTTTTCTGTTTTGTTTTATTTTTTTAGCAATATCACCCTGCCTTATGCAGCCTCTTGACTCTTGTGGCAATTACATTTGAAGTCAATCTATGAGTACCTCTAGCTATTGTCCTCTGGGTCTATTCATGATGACAGGATCTTAGAGTTAGAGCTAGATTGCCATCTATTGCAACTTTCTCATTTTATAAGATGAGGAAACTCAATCAGGAAAGATAGTGACTAGATCATACAAGTAGTACACATCAGAGGCAGAATTCTTCCTACTTTCAAACCAACATACAGCTAGATGGCATAGTTGATAGAGCACCAAGAAGACCTGAATTCAAATGTTGTTTTATATACTTATTAGTGGAATGATCCAGAGGACGTCATTCGATCTCTGCTTGCCTCAGTTTCCTCAGTTGTAAAATGGAGATAATAATAGCAGATGAAATAATATCTGTAAAGGGCTTAACACAGTGCCTGGAACATAGTAAGTACTTTATAAATTTTACTTTCTATTTTTATTCCTCTGCATCATTCTGATTTCACAGAAAGAACACTGAATGGAGTTTGAGAACATTGTTATTCTCCTCTTATCTAAGCTTCTAACTTGCCACTAAAATTTGGGGGTGGGGTGGGGAGAAGCATTTAGGTCTTTCCCAAATCCAAATTCTTCAATCTGATTGGGTTTCTGTCTTGAATGTCCACAGCAATAGGGTTTTTTGCCCTGAGTTTTTTGCCTACGGAAGTTTGTTTGCTCATCCTATCTGTTAATTGCCTGAATGCACACAAAGCATTGCTCTTCCTTTTGCTTTCTGCCAGGGAAGACAAGCCAGCTCGATCATGTTGCTTCTGGATGTCAAAACATTCTCACCTGACCGTGCCACAGAAGAAGTTTGTTGAAAGTGGGGCTGACTGACATAATGACTGATTGGCTGATAACGGCCGTTGACAGTGACTGATTGAGTGTAAAATTATCTGCTCTCATTACTTCTGAAATTGAATTCAGATTGGTTCTATCAGGGTGTTGCCATGGAGACCATAACCAGCTGTAGCAGGTGGTTGTAGATGGGCTGACTCTTTTGTGATCAATACCTGCTTCCTGTGCTAGTCTGAAGAAATTATTAGCAATTGTGGCCAGGTAGGGGAGAAAACATTCTTTCTTCTTCTTTTTTTAAATCATAATCCCTTTTTTTGCTACTTAACAATGGAAACAGGACTTTCCTAGACTAGACTTCTCTTTTGGTCAACTAACCCACTAAGCTTTTAGATAATGCACTTCTGGATTTGTTCTTCACCTAAAAAAAAAAAAAATACTTTTTAACAAGAAGACTATCTCAGGGCATATGTGTGTTTTTACTGAATGGGGAATTTCAGGAATCATCAACAAGTTTGCACATGTTTAATAAAAGGTGGCATATCACAGTCCACAGCAAGCAAGTTCCCTCTTCAGCTTCACAATAACCAAGAAATGGACTTATTACTGGGCTTTTGAAAAGCTTCTATTTGCTATTTTGAAAGAGAAAAATCATATTTTTACTCATAAGTTGACTTTTTCTTCTCTATAAACAGTAGAAAAAGCATTAAATCTGTAGATGCAGGACATGAGCTCAATTCCAAATAGCTGTGTAACTGTGACTTTGAGCAACTAATTTCACTCTCCATGACTCAGTTTCTTCATCCATCAAATAGTGAATTAGACTAGATGATTGACCTCTAAAGTCCCTTTCAGTACTAAATCTAAAATTCCACGTCCTTATTTAAGTGGAATTCTCTCCAAGAGAACTTAGATGTAATGAACGGTGAGTCAAAGATTTAGACTTATAAATTGCTTAAATAGACTATTTAATCAAACCCTAAGGCCTAAGAGGTGATTATTTTCTCAAAGCCAAACAGGTAGTAAGTTGAGCTAGGATTTGAATTCAGGATCTATGGCACCAGGTTCAGTTTTCTTTTACATTAAAAACATTAAAATAAATTATAAGTTAAACTAATTATCTTAGGAAAGCTAGCTGGCACAGTGGAATGAGCTCTTGGCCTGGAATTATGAAGATCTGAATTCAGATTTGGCCTTAAATACTTCCTAGTTATGTGCATAGGCAAGTCAATTAACCCTGTTTACCTCAGTTTCCTCATCTGTAAGATGAATTGGAAGAGAAAATGGCAAACCACTATAGTATCTTTACCAAGAAAACCTCAAGTGGTATAGCATTCACAACTGAAATAACTGAACATTAGCTGTCTTAAAGGTAAAGTTAAGAAATAAACTGCAAAGTTGACGTTATTTCCAAGGCTAAATAAATTGCTACAAGATATCACACTACAAGAGCTACTGATTGAATGGAATGGAGAGATACAGTGTGCACTTTTCTCTCAGACCAGATCTGACTATACTGAGATGATGATGGGTGTGTGATTGATAAGGATTCAATTTCATGCTTCATTGCATGCATTCATTGGTTTCAGTTGGACTTGACTCATCATTCCCAAATTTGGCTCATTAGTTATAAATTCCTTTGGGATAAAATCCACCGAGATTTATTATTTCTCTAAATATTTCATCAAGTGTTTAAAAAAATCATTGCAGAACTGACTATTGGGATAAAACAAATTTTAAATCCCTACTCAAATGCTATACCCAACAAGATATACTTTCAAGGTTTATAGATGGTTGCCATATTTTGGTTTTCATTTCTCTCTATAATTCTGCAGACAGAATGGGAAGCAATAATATGAAAACATCACAGGAAAGGAATGGAAACTTCTTGCAATAATTATCTTTAGCTAAAGCAAGAAAACATGGGATCTGGAGAATTCCATCATAGATTTTCTTTTATTAGGGGAAGTTCAGGAATGCTTATTCTCAGCAGGGGAAATGATAAAGAGAACATTGGCATTACCCTCCAGATCAAAGATTTTAACCATTTTTATGTAAGTAATAGACCTCTTTAATAATCTGGAGAAGCCTATAGACCCCCTCTCAGAATAATGTTTTAGGTGCCTAAAATATTTTGCATAGAATTACAAAGGAACCTATTCTTACTGAAATGCGGCTATGAGGTTTAAGAATCTAGACTGGAGTAAAAAAAAATACATAAAAGAAAATAAAAAGTAATTTTAGCAAGAGAAAAGTACTGGCAATGGGAGATTGGGGGGAAACTACATGATGACAGTAGTGAAAGAAATCTCCATTTAGGAGATGGAAGATCTCTATATGGAAGATATGTGTGTGTTTATATATTTTTATATATTTATTTATCTAATATGCCTTATCATTTGTTAGTATTGCCTCTGTTTATTTCACTCCTGTCCTAAAAATGAAATTGATTGTTAATGAAGATAGTGAATTTCTCATTGCTAGAAGCAAATAAGCAAAAGATTAGATTATCACTTGTACATGCTTTGGAGAGAGTAGGCGGTTCAGCTAAGGATTGGCTAAGGTGATTCCTAAGGTCCATTCTAAAACTAAGATTATTTTCTCCCCACTTAACCCAACCTACAATTCCTTTCTACCTCCTCTCTGCTTACCTAAAATCCTCTTCATTCATTAAAATCCAGTTCCTATCCTGCCTACAAAACTCTTTCTTAGCAATTTTAATCCACAGCCATCAATTCTTCTTTCATACCTCTATGGTAGGTATTGTCTCTGCCACTCATTTAACAGGGAACAACAAGGCAACTGTCTTGAAGTCTAGATCTGAGTTCAAGTGTTGCCTAAAAAGGCAACAGATTACCTGTGTGGTCCCAGGCAATTCTAGAAAACTATGCATTACTCTGCCTTGGAAAATGTCAAAGTTACCTTACCAGTAATTGGCTACACTCATACAAACGCAAGTCTAAAGGAAAATGTTGAGATGGTTTCTTTTATCTTGTTTAAATTTTGTCCCCTCTACTATTTCTCAAGGGCAGGGATCCATTATTCTTTGTATCCCTATCCTCTCACTCCTGGCACTTTAACTGGTCCTCAGGACTTTGTACTTAGTAGCTAATTGTCTTTCTCAGCTCCTTCATTTACCTTTTCTGTTTCCTGGTCTTTTTAGTTCTGTGTGTATTTGCTTTCTCCAGGAAAACAATGATACCTATATTTTATCACCTTCATTAATGAAATGTAATTTACAACTTGATATATAGGGTGGGTTTTTTTTTTAAATGATTCCGACAATGAAAATTCCCTTTAAGTAGCATGGCCCTTCAAGGAATATCATTTTTTTTCTTTCTGTTTCTTTTTTTTTCTTTTTCTTTTGAATTTTGCTCTAAAAGAACAGTACAATTGAAAAACCTCTTGGAGGCTTGCCCCAAAGGTCCAGAGTCTCTCTGCCACCCAGGAATGCTTTTTGGTGACCACAGCTGTGGCCACTATCCTTAGAACTATTTATTGAAATGGAACAGAAAATTGCTTGATATATTTTTGCCACATGAAGTAGATTTAAACTGCCACTTGATTCTTTATACCCTTTCGATTAAGAACTCTTCTCACATTGTGTGGGTAAGTGAAAATCCTCTTTATTCTTTCTGTTAAAAAAAATTGAGGCATTGTCAAAATATTTGCTTAATCTTGCAGATTTGGAAACTTGCATAGCCCCACTGACAGACCAGAACAATGGTCGTTAAATGAGAAGCAGATGGAATAAAGTATGCAGTAAAGCCTTCTATTACAGTCTGTAAAGGATGGCGGGGGGAGGAATTAGTTGTTAACAGAACACAGTAAGCTTTATGGAATAAATCAGAACAAAACCATTCTAAATTACTGTACGGAGATAATTAAAGTCTACAAAGATAATTAAGGTCTGTTTAGATCTATTTCTGTGTGTGTACAAACATATGCACGTAGTTAAAAGATTTTTCAATTGTGTTTTTTGTACTGCTGACTTCAAAGTTGAATCTGACTTTCTGGATTTAAACTTTTGTTTTCCTATCACCAGGAAGTAATCTGTCCAGAAACTCAAGATCTAGCTTTTTCAGCTTGATTTTACTTTGTTTAATTTTTTTTTTTTTCCTGGCAGACTTGGGAAAATTGTTCAAGTATGCAGCATGACTTCCTCAAGTGGGAAGCTTGAGATACTACTGGGTTTTAATAGGGATAATAAAGATTTAGTCAGTGTTACTTTTTGCTAATAATATGTATTATATGTGTGTGTGTTCTGTTTATTTGAGCAACATGCTAACTCAATCACATTTCATTTAGGTTGACTCAGAATATGTCCCTTGAATTTGAATCTAAAATATAAAATTAATTTGAAGGAGAAATGGATCAAGAATCTTTATTGCCATATTCTCAGTTTTCTTTCTTTTTCAAACAATTGAAAGTTTTGCTTTGTAGGTTGTTGGATTGATTTTGCAACCACTACTCCCTTATCTTGTAATAAACATTTCTAATTAATAAAAACAAACATATTGGTTATTTCTAGCTAGCCATGTCTCATTCTGTACCTATAATACAGCATTACTCTGTCAAGAGAACATGTATTTTCCCTTGTCCTTTTGTCAGTCCTTTGGAGTCAAACTGCATTGAAGAGAATTTTGTCTTTCTTTTTTCTTTATATTATTATATAAGGCTTTTGTGTGGCTTATGCTTTCAATTCTACCTGCTTTGCTCTGAATCAGTTCATGCACATCTTCCTCAAATTTCTCCCATTTTTTTCCACATTTACTATTTATTTTGCCACAACAATATTCTGTTACATTTATATGCTCCAGTGCTTTTTTTTTTCCATTGAGTATAAATATCACAGATACTCACTGAACTGTGAGTTATAATTTATGAGATGGTTATCAATGGTTTTGAAAGATGACCCACAATGAGCTGTAATTATTACTTCATTGAAATCAGATAGCCAATTTGACAAGCAGTTGCTTTCAACAGTTAGCCAAGAATAGCATAGGCAGACACTGTGCCTTATATTAGCTTAAGAATAAAGATTAGGACAATTGCAAAGCATAGAGAATAACTTTCAAAACATTATTAAAATATTTCTTGGTAATATGATATGTTAGAGAGAAAACTAAACAAAGAGTCAAGAGACTTACATTCACTGATCTCCTACTGCATCCAGGGCCATCTCTAGTCTTCTTGATCTAGATGGCTCTGGTGGAGAATGAGGCTGGTGATTTTTCACAGCCCATCTTCATTTAAATCTAATTCACTTGCATGTCATGGCATCACCTCCTAAATAACAACAGCAGTGTGATCTTCACCAAATCATCTTACCTCACTGGGCCTTAGTTTCCTCATCTATAAAATGGATTTCAGTCTTTAAGATTCCTCCTAGCTCTAAAAATTGGATGAACACATTCTACAAATGTCCTTAAGAATTGAATTTTCATAATTTTAGTAAATCCTTCCTGGAAAGATTAAATTACATCCCCACCTAGATGTGTACTGTGACAGAGTTAAAGAGAAAGTTTAAAGGGAGGTTAGGGAGGAAATCTGAGCGTTTTACAATCTAAAGTGGGACAAAACCATCATGCTTTCATTTTAGGATGCTCTACCCTGTACTACCAAGAAAAAAAGCTTTAGTTTCTTGGGGATTTCCTGTTTGGAAGAAACAAATTGCTAGATGAAGTTGAGTGTGTAGGGGAAGAAATCATATAGCTTCCTCAATTAAAGATTTAGGGTTTTAATTCAGTGGATAATTTACCTAAATCTTCTTGACCTAAGATCATATTTGGGGGTTCCTGGTTCTCAGCCACTAATCTGAAATTACTTCTTCCAGTCAACCCATGTTAGCATTTTAAAGGATGGAAGAGAAAGTAAAAGAGAATTATAAAGACAGATGTTGAGGAAATACTGGGAATAGGAGTGCTACCTCTAGTTCAAATATTTGGGTGGAGGCAAAGGAAAGGAAAACATGATGATTACAAGCAATTTCCAAATTCCTTTCCCACTACTTGCCTTGGTCTGCTACTAGTGACACATTGTTTCTTTTCTTGACTTAGATATACCCCTAAACTAGAGCTCTGCTCTGTGCCTGGTTTGGGATCTATGTAAAGCAATAGGTTAGGATAAAGAAATTATGGATACCCAAAAAGAGATACTGAATTGTGTCACCAGGTCCCTTGCTCTGTAAGGCTGACTTTCATAAAGTAGAAAGAACTCATAATCTAGCTGAAAAAAAAAATGGCTCCTGCATCAGATGAATGGGGTGCAATCCCCATCTCTGATTTTTACTATCTTTGTGACATAAAGGTCACTGGCTTCCTTTATATCTCAAATAAAACACTATCTTCCTAAAGGAAGACATTTAAATATAATTTGGAAGTAATATCTGCCATAATGAAAAAAAAGAATGACTTCAGAACCAGATAACCTGGGTTCATATCCTATCTCTGTTGTTTAGTACAGTTCCATTCTTAGGGAAGTCATCTAATCTCCATTAACCTCAGTTTACATATGTGTATGTATACATGTATATATACATATACACACATATATATGTATAATGTGTATAATGTGGTTGAAATAGATGGTTTGCTGCAGTCTCTTTCAACACTACATGTGATCCCAAATAGAAGTCTAAAGGACTTTTCATTTCATCTAAAAGAGTCATTATACTTCAAAGAGGTAAGTTATTTTTCATTTGTTTATTTATTTATTTTTTGCTGAGGCAATCGGGGTTAAGTGACTTGCCCAGGGTCACACAGCCAGGAAGTGTTAAGTGTCTGAGGTCATATTTGAACTCAGGTCCTCCTGACTTCAGGGCTGGTACTCTATCCTAGCTACCCTGCACCACTTAGCTGCCCTTAGGTAAGTTTTTAGGGTTCATTATTCAAGATCTTACATCAAGATAGTTCTTAGGTAGTTGGGATAGGAGCAGAAGTATGGAGAAATCTATTGTCCAAAGGTAGATTAAGCATGTAAACTGTTTATATTCAATATAGCTAGCTAGCGAAATGGTGACACCTTTAAGATTCTATGTTCTCTTTTACTTTATCAAAAGACAGATGATAGCAATGTATAGTTCTTGGGACATGATTTCTGTGTACATCCTGCCATTAGTCGCCTTTATGCAGACAGATCAGTGCAGATCTAGTGATAACCAAGACTTATTATGAAAATGGCTTGATATAGACAAATCAGCCAGGCTTTGGTCCGTATCTCCAACTATAGGCACTGTAGATGTGGCATTTGGTCAAAACTTCAAGAAATATAGGTATTTCTAGGAAATACAGTTTTTATTCTTACTTTTCTCCAATTTTTAAGACCATGAGTTATAATGAAATCTTTCATCAGCTCCTTTGAATGCCCAGCAAGGCATCACTTGAAACATTCCATTTCATCCTAGTATCTTCATTGTCAATCTTGACACTCTGCTTTAAATTATTTATGGGCAAATTTTTATAGCTTATTTTACGATCCATAAAGTGGTAGCTACAATTGGTTAAATGTGCTGTGAGCCATTTTAGGGATTCTCTTTGTAATCCTTCATAGTTTCCAGCGTTCTTTGTGCTATTTTGCTAACTAGTATTTGTTAAGGGCTGGAAGTAGAGCTGAATCGGGTGGCATATAGCTTACTGGAAGCCCTTTTCATATTATCCATTTCCCATAGCACAAAAAGGACTCTTCATTAGATAAAAACAAACTTTTTCAAGTGATTGGTGAGAAACAGATCCTCCCTTGCAGAGTGCTGAATCCTCCCACCACAGCACTGAATTTTCCAGCACTTCAGAAACACCCAGAACAAAAGTACAAACATCTGTTTATAATATTATGATCAGTATAGGGCAACTGGAACACCCAATTCTAATTTTTAAAAGAGAGCCTTGATTTGTTCTCACAGATATGTCAAAAAACTGCATTCTGCTCTAAAATATTTAGTGCGAATCCTGATATTTTTTCTGATTGCTAGCTTAGTTAATCTTATATTAGAGAGATAGGGGCTAGACTTTTTGGTTTAATTAGCTTAAGCAAATCTCAGAGGAAGAGACTTTTTTTTACAATGCAGATAAGGACCTTCCCTGCAATTTCTAGATAGTTGCCCAATGAATGGAAAGAATGGGTCATAGAGCCAGTTATGCATCAGAAGTGGTACTTGAACTCAGATCTCCTTGGCATAAAGACCAGCTCTCTGTTGACTATTCTGTGCTACTACTAATAGTAAACAAAATCCAAATTAGTAGTTTTCTTTGGTACAGATCAGAATGGAAACAACTTAATTATATATCTAGCATAATTATAAAAAAAATTTAATCTGATCATAATTAGGCAAAATGAAACATATCTCACTTTGTACAAAAAATAATCTTTTGAGAAGTTATTTTAAAAAAGCCTTTTCCATTATATTATATTGTAGTCAGAGCTACTTTTCCTCCCTTATTTCTCTTTTATCTTCAATGAGTTATGGTTAACTATACTTTTGGCTCTCCCTCTCTTTCTCTAAGCAGTAAATTATTTGTAAACTAACATATAAGCACTTGGGAGATGGGAAGGGGGCTACTACTTAAAGCAACACTTGGTAGAATTTTAAGACAAGTGAAGAATCTTTTCAATAAGCCTAATTTTTCAGTTTGGCTTTTTAAAAAAATCTTTCTCTTTCTTTCAGGGGAGGAGGGGACTGGTCTCTAGTTTACATAAAGGGAGACACACTTGTATATGGGGATAGAAAACTATGATCATTTTTTTCACATTAGAAAGAAACAAGATTTCAGAATTAATAATCAATCAACAAACATTTATTAAGCACCTCCTATATGCTGGCATTGGACTCAGTATTGTGGATACAGAGAAAGCAAAGATAGTTCCTGCCCTCAAGATACTTACAATCTAATGGGGGAGACAACATACACACAAATATATACATTGTAATAAATAGGAAATAATTAAAAGTGGATAAAGACTTCCTGTTGAGTTTTATTTGGGAAGTCAGTATTCAGAGCAAAGTAGGAGTAGTGTTCCAGGAATGGGGTGCAGCCAAGGAGAATGCCCAGAACCAAGAGATGAGTGTCTTGTTTGTGGAATAGTCAAGAAGCTAGTGTCACTGGATCACAGACAACAGACTTTCAAGTGAATTAAACTATAAATAACCAATTTAACAACAACAACAACAGTCTCATGCTTTATTGTTCAGATAATGTCCTCAGAACAAATTTAATTCATTAAAAAAGATTATTTGTATTTGACTGAATCTTTGAATTATTGTTCGTATGACTGCCTAGGAGCATCATGGTAGTTTAGATTTAGTTGTAGAACAGGTGTCATTTAATCCAACTCTCTCAATTTTTATTGAGAAGAAAAGTGAGTCCCAGAGAAGGGGAAGTAACTAAAGTCATATACATAGTAGGTGATATTGAATCCTAGGTCTTCTGCTTCCAAATACAAACATCTTTCTCCTTTCTAGTTAAACACAGATTTGGAATAGACTTCCAGAGATTATCTAATGCATTGTCCTATGAATAGCATGTTCTATTATTATTCCATTATTTTTCTTAATCTTTAAATGAGTATGTTGTGTAAAATTTGCCTTATGGAAGAAAAATTTAAGATCAGTTGGGAACAAAATGGATCAACATAACCATTCAACTTATTAATTCTAAGCTAGTTTTACAACTAGAAGCATCCAGGTCATTGTCAAAAATTAAATGATGCTGATTTCCCAGAGTATCATTATTTATTCTGGAATAATTTAAAAAATAAAGTATTACAAATGAAAAGAATAGGTTATTGTTGTTGTTGTTGTTGTTATTGTTGTTGTTATATGTCAGCAGGGTAAGATCAATACTTCGGGTATATTTTGGGTTTGAATTAAAACATATCTATCTTAAAACATATCTATCTTTAATATATTTTTGTAAGATATTAAGACTATCTTATTACTATGCTTTTCAGGTCTCAGAAATTTGGTATCTACTTTAATAAGAGTAGAGGCGAATGCCATTTTTCAAAAGGGTAGGGAGTTGGGATAGAAGAAGAGAGGCTTAAGGCACCAAGAGCATCGATTTAATAAAGTCTTTGTTCTTAGAAGAGCATTTTAACTGTTGAATGTAGAAAATGCCTTACTATGTAAGAAATGTATCTGAAAAATGCTTGTCCTCCTTCAAAAGAGCTGGGCATGCAAATTAGCATAGTTTTCTAAGATTTGAGCCAGAAACCAATCAGGAATAGAATAAGTTAAGATATCTAAATAGTAGAGGTAACTAAACTCAACTCCAATGATACACACTTTTTCTTCCTTCCTTCCTTTGTTTCTTTTTTCTTTCTTCCTAGCCTTCTTCTCTCTGTCTGTCTCTGTCTCTCTCTCTCCTTCCCTTCCCTTCCCTTCCCTTCCCTTCCCTTCCCTTCTTCCTTCCCTTCCCTTCTTCTTTCCCTTCCCTTTTTCCTTCCCTTCCCTTTCCTTTTTCCTTCCCTTCCCTTTCCTTTTTCCTTCCCTTCCCTTTCCTTTTTCCTTCCCTTCCCTTTCCTTTTTCCTTCCCTTCCCTTTCCTTTTTCCTTCCCTTCCCTTCCCTTCCCTTCCCTTCCCTTCCCTTTCCTTTTTCCTTCCCTTCCCTTTCCTTTTTCCTTCCCTTCCCTTCCCTTCCCTTCCCTTCCCTTCCCTTCCCTTTCCTTTTTCCTTCCCTTCCCTTTCCTTTTTCCTTCCCTTCCCTTTCCTTTTTCCTTCCCTTCCCTTCCCTTTCCTTTTTCCTTCCCTTCCCTTTCCTTTTTCCTTCCCTTCCCTTTCCTTTTTCCTTCCCTTCCCTTTCCTTTTTCCTTCCCTTCCCTTTCCTTTTTCCTTCCCTTCCCTTCCCTTCCCTTTCCTTTTTCCTTCCCTTTCCTTTTTCCTTCCCTTTCCTTTCCTTCTTTTTCTCCCTTCCTACATTCCCTGCTTCCTTCTTTTTCTTTCTTTCTTCTTCTTACTTCAAAGACTTAGTTTGGGATGGAGTGATGGAGATTTGGGTGCAAGTTCAACCTCTAACATTTACTAATTTTGTTTACTCAATCTTTCTGTATCAGGAAAATTCATAAAACTTTTTAATCACATAAATTGTGAAATCCCTGATTTTTTGAGTATGCTATTGTCATATCATAAACTTCTGTAGTAAACAATGATAAAAGTTTTTCAGAGTAATAACAAAAAAAAAAAATAATTTATCTCTGATTTTGGCTAAAAGTATAGGGTCAAGACTATAGATCTATAAAAAGCCTTCCTTACCAAAATAAAAGAATTAGTAGCCAGATAGGTTTTTGACTGGAAAGCAAGAATAATGTCATAATAGGTCCTAAAATAATGTACCTTCTTCTATTACTATTTTATTAATACTACCGGCAACAATCCTTATCTTCTGGGTATCTGTGACATCCAGTTTCTAGAAACCAACCACAGTAATAGAATAAGGAAAGACAAAAGTGTTTTGACTCTAACAACAACAAGAAGAAGACAATTAACAAAAGCTCTTAACTAGTTTGAGGTTAAAAATATTGCAAGAAATGCTCTAGTATTTTTTTCACTATTCAAGAAATGCTAACATTAACTATTATATGACCTAAAACAGCTTGAACTGGAGAAAACAGGAATGGCTAATAATAGCAAATAGCCCAGAAGTCAGGACACTGGGGTCTGCCACAAATTTGCTTGGCCATTAATTGGATTTTTCTAGCCTCAGTTTCTCCATGTGCATAATAAACAGATGGGACAAGTTAATTCATAAGGCATTCTCTCAATATAATGTTCTCTGATCCATGACGAAATTATGGCAAACATTGGACAGGCAAAGTATACTTGATTTCCTTAGGAGTCACTTTGCTTTTAGATAACCCAATTCCAAAAGTTTAAACAAATTTACACTCTTTCCATTGTTTAAAAAACAAGCTGAATGCCTTCCTTTCATTGTAATTCTGCTGCTTCTAGCAATTCACCAGTGGAATCCATCTCGAGGTAGCAGATACACAATGCAACATATGCTTTGGCGAATCTAATAATCTCTTGAACTCCTTAGCTGCTAGGTTGGTAATCTACATAGCTGCAACAGTGAACTTTATAAAATTTGGAGCCTCATGAATCAGAAGGGAAAAACAAAAGTGGACAGTTTTAACAATGATGGATGAGTTGCTGGGGAGTAAAATTAAATGGTTGATAATAATTGTGGTAGCTCACAAAGACTGATGTTATTTACAAAAGCTCCATTTTGCATGTAATCAGATGTCTATTCCCATGAGCTGGGTCATAATTCATATTCCACTTTAATGTGCATGGAAAATGTGCTTCTCTCTGTATATGTATTATTTTTAGGATGTTATGTTTCCTTGGTGCATACACAATGAGCCTGAAATCCTTTAGGAATGTGTTTAATTTGAAAGTTTTATCCTCTGGGTCTGGTTAATTCAAATACAAGGCTAGGAACATTACAGTGGTGCCTGAAAGAATGTAGGGATGGCAAATTATCCACACAAAAGCAACCCCGGACCAGTGTTTCTGTGACTCATTTAGAAAAAGGTAGAGAGGGTTTTTGAAGTTCTTTTTCATCTATTCATTTAATTTCTGCATTAATTCTTCATCTTAATAAGCACAATTTATAACTAGAACAGTTTCCGCTTCTTCTAAACCCAGAGCGGTCTCTGGTGGCTTTCCTGAATTAAAACGGTCAGCTGTGGGTACCAAAGACTCTTTTGTATTGAGCCGAATATTGAGCCGGCAGTCGAGTGGGTTCCCATACATTCTCCTCTGGCTTGCTGCCTTTGTTGCAAGGGATGTTCAGGCAGGGATTGTTTTTTGTTTGTTTGTTTGTTTTTAAGACTTAGAAGTTAGGATGAAAGAACCATTGGAACTTTGGCAAATAGACTTTTTCTTCATTTGAATGACTCCAAGAAGTCCATCTACTGTAATAAAGAGAGCTTTTACTCAGCCGCCTCTGAGAAGAAGGGCTGGAGTTGTGTCTTTTAAGAACAGTTGTGGCCTTGGAGCAGGGTTATGTAGACTGTCAGGGAGAATGACTGGCACTCCAGGCAAGCAGTGGCCCCATGCTGCAGAAGAATAGGCTGGACTGATACTCCCTGGGAGAGAAACGTTACAATGCCTTGCTTTTACAAATGAGCAAGTTCAACGTCAGAGGCCTCAGATAGAATAACTGCAATTTTTGTGTGTGTGATGACAAATTTAGGAACTACAAAGTGATGGAGGCACGTCACTAGAAATTGATCTGTTTTTATCAAGTACCACTGTTGTTCATAAGACAACTCAGCAACCTTAGATGCTTTCTTTATCTAGGTCTGCATGGATGACGGAGGTTGGGGTAAAGAAAAGATGGAACAGGAATGACTTGCTATAAGTTCTTCGCAGCAGTGGAAAAGATAACATTTGGAATAAACCAGTTGCTCCCCACAGAATTTTGGAAGATGTGGTTAGCAAATCACCAAGGAAGAAGGGTTGTCCTTAGGGAACAGAAATAGATCAAGGTAGATTTGACACTCCCATTGTGGCACATTCTAAAGAATTAAATCACCTGCTTTTACCCTTTGAATGCCAGGCACAAATATTCTACATTTGATAAAGAGAAAATAATTTAAATCTACTTCAATCAAAATGAGATTTATAACCCAGGAGAAATCTCTTTCCTCGACCATTTTAAAAGCAGAGATTTGGAACGAGAGAGGAAAGACTAGTAAGGTCCCTTTCAGCACTAAAACTGTGATTTAATATCTCTGCTTTTACATTTAAAGATGCATTTGTTTTTCTGGATTGGTTTTGTTTGTTTGTTTGTTTTCTATAAATAAGTGAATTTACCTTGGGGGAAAAAAAAGAGTGCAAACTTTTTAACTAGAGTTAGAAAAGAAAAACAATATATTTGGTTTGTAACTTCAGAATTACAGAATATTCGAGGTAGAATGGACTACTGACTTATCTATACACACCATCAAAGTAATTTTCCTAAAACATAGGATTGCCTATGTTTTACCTTAAAATATATATTCTAGTGACTCCCTAGTGTTCCCAGAACAAAATAGAAATTCTTTTAAAATTTTGGCCTTTAAAGCCCTTCACAACTCAACCCCAACCTGCCTTTCCAGCCTTATACGTTATTTCCTTCTCATGTTCTACAATGCAAACTTATCTCACTTGCTTGTACACTGTATTCCTATCTATGTGCCTCTGAGTTGGCCATTCCATTTGTCAGGAATGCATTCCCTTCTCATTACTGTCCTTGTGCAATATTACCTTCTGCATGAAATCTTTCCTAATCTCCATTCCCTACTGTCCTCACTCCCCAAATTATGTATTTTAATTGATTTTATATGTATATGTTTACATTTTATATGTATATGTTAGGATGTAAGTTCCCTAAGAGCAGGATGTTTTTCCCCCCTTCATTTTTGTCTTTTTATCTCCAGCAATTAGCACAGTGCCTAGCATATAGTAGATACTCAATAAATACTTGTTGATTGGGTTGATCTAATCCAACTTTCCTCCCCTCTCCCATTTTATTGATAAGTAAACCAATACCCAGAAGTCACTGCTAGTAAGAGGCAGAACTGGTGAAACTGAGCCCTGCTAGTAAGAGAACTGTGAAACTGACCCCAAATTCAATACCTTGTAGTTCCACAGAAATCAAGATTTTGGCTGATCATGAATACTGGTTACTCTGATACCCCTGGTGCTCTCTTAAATAGGTTCTTTAAAAAAGGCTCCCCTCAAGTGAGTGTTAATGCACTTAGCAAACTTGGAACTCCAGGTGAGTTTTCACACACAAATTGAAATTGATATTTGAGATAATCACTGAATAAAATGGGAGAGCAAACAGCTTTCTCCTAAACTATTTTAGGGACCTGAGGCAAGAGAGTATTTAGGATCTTAGACTATTCTCTAGCCCTGTTCCGGTTGTGCATTTTGCTCTCCATTTGTATGATAATGAATGAATTTCTATAACTGTTTGGTGTTTTAATACTGGCTTTAAAGGTGGGAATACAGAATCATGGATTTAATGTTTTACCAAAAATCATAGATTTAATGTTCTAGCAGAATCCACAAAATTCAGGATAGATTTCAATTCTACTAAAGCCAAAACTCTATTCTTTATTTAGGGTTTTCATTCTGCTATTAAAAAATATAGTCAGGAGTCAGGAGGACCTGAGTGCAAATCCAGACTCAGAGACTTACTAGCTATGTGACCCCAGGCAAATCACTTAACCCCAAACTTCAAAAAGTAAAAAAATAAAAATAAAAATAAAATAGAGATAGTCATAGGGTATTAAGAACCTTGACTGTCTTTGAAGTAGAGGTCTTACCATAATTAATATCTTTATCAACATCATAAACCTATAAACACTTTTAGGTTTACAAAATGCTTTTCTCACAGTCCCTTAGAGGAAGTGTACTTAGGCTATTATCCCTGTTTTTAAGATGAGAAAAGCAGTTACTTATTCAGAGTCACACAATTAGTTCAAAATTTGAGTCAGGACTAGAACTGGGAAGTCGTATGTCTAAGTCCCATTCCCTTTCTTTTAAAACATGCGACTTTGACCTAAGAATTTTTAGAATCAGTGACACTTGAACAATCCATCAAACACTGTTTTTAAGCCTCTCATATGCATTGAGTTGTTCTGTACATTGAAAGACGAACAAGATTAAAAGAAATGTGAGGGGGTGGGGAAGCACAGGCTCTGCCAGAGGATCTAAGTTCGAATCCTACCTCTGAAGGATATTGCCTCTTGAAACTTTGGCAAATCCCTTAACCTTTCTGTGAGCCTTAATGTTAAAAAACAAAAAAAAAAAAAAAAAACCTCACATAATTTGAAATACTGACACCTGAAATGTGAGTAGGCTTTCGTGGTTTTTTCCAACATATTTTCATAGCTCATTTGATGTTTACTTCCAGCATTTGTAAGTGGTGCTGTTCATGTCTGACTCTATATGACCCTGTTGGGGTTTTTTTGGGCAGAAATACTGAAGCAGTTTGCCATTTCCTTCTCCAAATCATTTTACAGATGAGGAAACGGAGGCAAAGAATAAAATGACTTTACCAAGGTCACACAGCTAGTAAGTATCTGAGGCTGGATTTGAACATGAGTCTTCCTGACTTCCGGCCTTGAGTTCTGTGCACTATGGCGCCACCTGGTGTCCCCATTGTCAATTGACAATATGCAAGTGGAAAAGCAGGTGATTATAAAATTTCTCCCACCCCAGCTGAAAAAATTTAGGACTAGAGAATCATTTCTCTAGATTCATAGATTTATAGGTCTGAGACATCACACACACATACACACAAACACATCATGATTATATTATATATAATACATACATATTTTGTGTGGGATTATATTATATATAATACATACATATTTTGTGTGGGATTATATTATATTATATTATATTATATTATATTATATTATATTATATTATATTATATTATATTATATTATATTATATTATATTATATTATATTATATTATATTATATTATATTATATTATATTATATTATATTATATTATATTATATTATTATATTATATTATATTGTATTATATTCCTTAAAAGCTTTTGTGAATACAGGCCCATAATTTCCAAATGCTTTCAATGGAACAGAGACCCAGAGAGGTTATCCAATTTGTTTGAGATCACACAGCTGGTAGTTGTGAAATGCAGGATTCAAAGCCAGTCCCACCATTCTCCAAATACTTGAAAAGATCACTGATGGAGACTAGAAACCACATCTCTTACCTCCTAACCCAGTATTCTATTCACCATGCCAAGCGGACTAATACAGAAATCCATTCTAGATTAATGAAGAGTCTAAATCATGTACACATTATAAGGAAATATAATTTTACTACTTTCTAGTACACAGAATAATAAACTTCCTTCTAGTCTCAGCTAAAATCCCACTTCAGAAAGCCTTTCTTTTGCCTCTTAATTGCATTTCCTTTCCTCTGTTAATTATTTACAATTTATCCTGTAGAATAGCTTGTTTGTACATTATTTAAATGTCTTCCCCATTAGACTGTTAGTTTCTTGAGAACAGAGTCTGTTTTTTACCTTTCTTTGAATTCCCATCACTTAGCACAGTGCTCGGCATATAGTAGGCACTTAATAAATGTTCATTGACCTACTGACTATAATTCAACCATCCCCCTCCTTTTTTTTGCTTTTCTTTGTATCCCTAGTGCTTAGTACAGTGCCTGGCACATACTATATGCTTACTCAGTGCTTATTGACTAACTGACTGACCTATAATTTCATAATGAACTAGGCTCAAAAAGTATTACTTAGTAGAGAAACTCAAGGGACCAGCTGTCTTCTAATAATAGACAAATTATATTTGTAAATTATACTCTATGTCTAGTATGAATGTGAATCATAGGCCATAGAGATCATAGCATTTTAGAGCTGAAAGTTAATTTAAGGAATGAAGTAGTCCAATTCTCATGTTTTATAATTGAAGAAATTGAGACTTAGTCTTTTAAAGTGTTTGAAATAACCCCCCCAAAATAGTTCCATTAAAGTGGTTGAATGTACAAACATATTCATTTACTCATCTAATCTTTCCATGGAGCCTCTTTACCAATCGATAAAGTTAAGCCTCTGCCTACCCCAAACCAAATGATCAAAAGTGAAAATTAGGAAAATCTGAATTAATAAGGCTTTACTGTAACATCCTAATTATGAACGAATGAGCATGTGTTTGTCTCTGGGAAGGTTAGAAATGGAAATAAATGCAAAAATATGCTTTTTCTGGCAAGTCATCATTTTCAGTGCCGAGACTGGAAGCATACGACAGCTTTGTTTTGATTTTTTGTTGTGGTTGGATTTTTTGCTTTCTGGTTTTTGCTCGAAAGAAACTCTCATCCCATCCCCCCTCCTCTTCAATCCCCTGAAATAACTGTACAAGATATTTCTTTCAAGTGCCTCGCTTTGCAGAAGGAAGAGGAAAAAAAGAACTGGGTTTAAAAAAAAAAAAAAAAAAGATTGTATACTGGGATTTCTAGTCTCAATTTGTGTTGCTGAGACTTTGGAGTCAAGTTTATATATAGTTTTTGATGTAGGACCTAATTAGGCACTCTGCACATCTTAATACTTTCTGCTACATCTGCATTAAAGATAACATTGCATACATTTGCATCCCATTTACATTAAAAAGTTAGCCATGCTGTGTGTGATAATCATTTTAACCAAGTACCATTGACAGCAAATGTTGTGAATAAGCACATAAAAATCCATGTCTACACAATGCATGGCCTGCATTCTCACAATTTTGGAAAAATAGATTTTTCTATTGCAGGCTTATTCTAACAGAGCCATTGAGATTAATCCTACAAATAAACAAATCCACAAGAGGGAGAAAGGTCTCAATTTACATCATATACACTAACTGGGTGAGAAGCCCTCCAATGATGGATTTTAAAGCTCTTTTGTGATAAACACCAGAATAGTAGAATAAGTTTATCCTTTTGTTATTTTACAAAATTATATTCCTAGAAAAGAACTTGGGTAGGTAAGCTGTCGTTGATTCATTCATGTATATTACAGCTTGCATAAATGGGCAAAAACATTTCCAACTCCCCTAAAAGTGATATAAGTGAATGATTCAGCATCTCAGTATCTTAGATTTACTTTAGAAGGTAACCTACATGGAATCATAGACTTTTAACTCTGGAAGGAACGTCAGACGTTAAAACCAATCTTCTCGTTTGACAGCAAACAAGTGAGGTCCACAGAGGGGGAATGGAGCTAGTTAGAAGCAGTCAGTTAGTCAGTCAATAAGACATTGCACGGTCCTAAACACAGGGAATACAAGGAAAGGCTAAAGCATCATCACTGCTGTCACAGAGCTCACAGGTCAATGAGACACACATGTGAACAGCTATGCACAAACAAAATACAGACAGGCTAAATTGGAGATAATTTCAGAGGGAAGGAACTAGCATTAAGGAAGATTGAGGATGACATGATCTGTTTTCTAATATACATTTTCGTACATTAGTATTTATGGGATGGGAAACACACATGAATCTTTCATCCTTGAGTCATCATGTCTCAAGGTCATCTGGATTGACAAAAAAGACCAAAGGCCTCATGTGACTGGACAAATCACTTTCTCTCTCCAATCCTCAGTTTTTTCATCTGAAAAATAGGCACAATAGTGTCTATTTATTATTTATGCATTCATTCATTTATTTATTTGGTGAGGTACTTACTTAGGGTTAACTGACTTGCCCAGGGTCATCTAGCTAATGTGTGTAAAACGTCAGAGACCAAGTTTGAACTCCAGGGTCACTGCACTACTTAGTTGTCCCTGCCAATAATGTTTAAATTCTCTACCTCACATGACTGTGTCATTATGTCATATCAGTATGAATTTTTCTCCTACATGATAGCACACATATTGAAGAGAGAGGTGATTAATATAAATCCTGCTGCTACTAATAATAATTACATATAAATATAACACTTTAAAGTTCACAATTTTATATATGCATATATATTTGTGTATGTGTGTATTTATATACACATACACACAAAGTACAGATGTATGAACCATATATACACTTATATTTATACACATACGCAAAGTATAAACAAGATATACAATTCACATTTATATAATATAGAAACAATATATTATGGATCCTCTATGTGTACACATACATACAAAACATGTAAAATAACATATAACACACATACAAAATATACATAAGACATACAAGTTACATATATGCACACACGGTATAAATAGGACATTACAAACTACATATATAATATATAAAGTATAAACAAGACAAGAATCATATATATACAGAAGATACAAACAATACATATACAAATTACACATACATCTATATGCACACACATACAAGGTATAAACAAGACATAAAAATCACATATACATATATATGTGTATACACATGCACACACACAAGACATAAAGAAGACATACACAAATCAAATACAAGGCAAACTTGAAAGAAAAGGGCACTAGCACCTAGGGGAAGGAGTGGCCATGAAAGGTCTCCCACATTCATCCTCTCAAGATTACCTGTGAGTTGATATTAATGTAGTATCCCCATTTCACATCCCCTAATGCCCAGAGAGGTAAAGCAAGTTGTCTGAGGTTACATAGTCAAAAAGGGATAGAACCACTATTTATACCCAGTCTCTTGATTCTAAGGCTAATAAATAGAACTTAATCCCAGATGTTTTCTGGTGGTTTAAAAATAAATAATTTCCTAGTTTTTATTACATCACTTTCTTTATTCTGTTAGAAGCAGGCTATTTAAGGTTTCAAAAATAATTGTGTTCTGCCCATTTGGGGCCTTGCTCTTTCTTACACGTAACTGGAGGGAGATGAAAAGATGACATTGTAATGGTCTTGTTCTCTATGTTTGAATGTGGCTGAAAAACATCAGTATTTGAGCATTTTCCTGAAAGGCACACACACACTTTCTTTATTCTCCTTTTTTCCCTTTTGTGCCCATCTGTGATTTATTTTGGCTCAAGCACTGCTATCCTTGAATGTATTCGAGTTACAAAGCACGAGCAAAGTGTAGACTTTCTGTGCTACATCCTGGCCTGCGGCTTGGGCTGTGCTTAGCCCCTAGAATAGGAGTTCTGCAGTTTAAGGCAAAGGACAGTTATGAAGTGGCTGCTCCATGTGTGACTGCCATAACTAGGTGGCACTATGGCACCAGCCCAGAGACTTCTTTCTTTATGTTCCTGCATTCAAATCCAGCTTCAGCCACTTAGTAGCTGTGTGACCCTGAACAAGTCATTTAATCCTTTTTTATGTTTCAGTTTCCTAATTTGTAAAACTGGCAGGGGAAAAAGTTCCCCTTCTCATGACTACTGAGATCACAGCTATATATCTATGTCTATATCTACCTATAATAACAGTTTAAGATAATAGGAGGGTTAAAGCTTGTCCTTAGACAAATATGAAAACGAGACAAAAAAGTACAAAGCGGCAGTCAAGGCAAAATTGTGAGAAATTTAATAAAAAAAAGTTAATTTTAAAAAGTGAAAAAGAGCCCTGGTCTCATGTGAACTTTCAGTAGAGTCCAACAAACATTAAGCACTGACTGTGTACAAGACCAGAGGCAATATGGCTTAATACAGTGGTTCTCAAGCTTTTTGGTCTCTGGACTGCTTTACATTCTTAAAAATTATTGAGAAAACCCTGAATATATTTTGGTTTAATAAATATATTAATATTTACAACACTAGAAATTAAAATATGTTAATATCATTATGAAAATAATTTCATTTCATGGATCCATGGAAAGGCTTCCTGCCCGAGGGATTGTAGTATATACATATGCACACACACACATATATATATATATATATATATATATGCACACACACACATAAACATAGATAGATAGATAGATAGATAGAACAGTATTTCTAAAGCCAGTCTTGGAATAAGGAAGGCCTAGATTCAAATTTTGCTTCTAACTATATCAGCAGTCCAAGCATGCAAGTCACTTTCTCACAATAGTTAGTCAATTAACATTTATAAAGTGCCTACTATGTGCTAGATGCTAATTTAAGCTATTGTAATACAAAGCAAACAATACCCAAAAAAATCCCAAAACCCCAACTAGTTTGAGAATTTCTTATATTTATGAAATCACACACACACACACACACACACACACACACACACAGTGTTGGATCTGAGAATACAAAGACAGATAACAACCTACCCATCATGTTGCTAGACCATAGATGTCATCTTTTTAAGAGACTCCACTAAAAAAGATCCAAATTTGAAATAACAGACAAATTTAGGTGGCAATGATTTGTTTTATTACAGCTGTTTCAACAAAAGGATTTACCTCTTATTCCTTTACATGAAGAGCTTCTCCTTGGGGCATTTTAAATATCATTTGATTTAAAGAGCCTGAGTATACAATAAGCTTTTCAAAAACACATCTGTTCCATGAGGCTGGATGGGCTGATAGAAACATGAAGGTTCTGAAAGCTCCCATGTCACTTTGTCCCTCCTGGTGGTCAGAGGCTTAGGGAGTTGGTCTCTCCCCTCCACCTTCAAAAATTGCCATATGGCCACCAGGACTATTTTCTGAAACCAAAAGCAGGACACGTGGTCTGACAAAGGATATTCCCATCACAAAGCCTTATTAAGCATACATTTTCTTGACTTGAAATCGGACTAGCTCAGAAAATCCAGGATATGTAATCACTGCACACATGGACTGTGTTTTATTTGTTACATTAATGCAAATAAAAATCCATTTTGGTTAGGGAATTTTAGCATTTCTATATACCCATTTATTAGTTCAAATAAGAGACAGAGAGAGAAACAGAAAAACAGAGAGAAAGAGAGAGAGAGAGAGAGAGAGAGAGAGAGAGAGAGAGAGAGAGAGAGAGAGAGAAAGAGAGAAAGGAAGAGAGAAAGAGATAGGGAAATAGAAAGACAGAGACAGAGAGAAAGGGAGGGAGAGACAGAGTATACAGAGTATGTATACACATATATTTAATTATGTGTATACATGTATGTGAATAAATATGCACATATTTACATGTAAATATGTGTACACATATATAATGTATCTCACACACACACACACAGACACAGAGACTACCCAGGTGCCTGCAGTGGATAGAATCCTAGAATTGCAATCAAGAAGATCTGAATGCAAATATGGCCTCAGACATTTACTAGCTGTGTGATCCTGGGCAAATCATTTAACTGTCGTTTACCACAGTTGTTTCATCTATAAAAATAAACTGGAGAAGGGAATGGCAAGTCACTCCAGTATCTCTGTGAAGAAAACCATAAAAGGTATCTCAAAGAATTGGAAAAGATTAAAAAATAGATGTGTGTATGTATGTATATGTGTGTACATGTATATATGTTTGCATACATACATACACGCATATCTCATTCCTTTACATTTTTACAGCAGTTATATTATCTGAAGAGATTCAGAAAGGAATCACATTAACCAGTAATGCGTTTGACCTTTTATTAAAGTCCACTTTAGGCTTACAAAGAAAGACCTGGGGACAGAAGTGTGGGAAACCAGAGACAGTGAGGGGAGGATACCTGCTTAGTGCTGAGGACTGAAGCTTATTTTTCAGGAGAGGAGGATTAGGAAGAAGGCTGGTGATAACTCTATGGAGAAGCCATCCTCAGATAAAGCATCTCCAGCTCCACACAAGCTCTCCTTCGGTCTGTTACCATCACCTCCTCATCAGGGCAGCTGACTGAGACGGTCAGAGCTCAGAGGTTTATCAGGAGGAGGTGAATTCTTACTCAGATGAGTTTGGCTGGTTTCCCATGTCCAATATCATATTGATGTGACGTTGGCCAGTACCCTAATTCAGAACTTCTGCTCCTCTGGTTTCAACTAGATAGTAGCCTCCTAAGTGTCTCACTGCAATGCATCTCAGTCTCGCCCTTTCCCAATCCATCCTATGTATTTAACTGCCACCCATTAGGTAGTACTAAAGCACAAGTCTCACCAGATCACTTCCCTACTCCAGATCTTGTGTTTGGGATAAAATACAAATTCTTTTGTGTGGCTTTTGAAATTTCTCACAGTCCAGCTCCAGCCTGACTTCCAAGGCTCTCTCCTTTAGGCATTCCCCAGTCCAGCCAGACTGGCCAGTAGCTGTTCTTCATACAGGCTTTTCACAGACTGAACATGGCAGGAATAGACTCCCTCCTTACCTCTGTCTTACAGAATCCTGCCTCACTAGAATCCTTCAGCTCAGCTCCATTGCTACCTTCAGATGCAAGTGCCCTCCCAGAAATTGTTTTGTATACATTTTTTATTTAGTTTTCAACGTATGTCTTCCTTTCCTTAAAACAGAATGCAAGTTTCTAGAGGTTAGTAATGATAGAGAAGCAGTTTAGCTTGGTGGATAGAGTGCAGGACTTAGAATTAGGAAAACTGAAATTCAAATTCTGCCTCAGGTACCTACTAATACCACTTAACCTCTCTTAACCTCAGTTTTTTTTTTTTTTTTATCAATAAAAAAGGTAATTTTAGTACCTATCTCATGGACTTGTAAGGATTGAAACATGTATCTGTGAGCACATGTATACAAACAAATACACACATATTTACACACACTATTATGCTATACACATTACTATTACACACAAAATAGTGTATGAAAATGTATGTATATCCACATACATCTATGTTGGTATGCCTATATATGCATATTTTTATATAACCTTAAATTACTATATAAACATTAACCAGCATTATGACAGTTTTGTTTCTTATTCCTCAGTATCTTACACAGTAATTGGTAAATAGTAGTCATCTAATAAATGCTTTTTAAACTGAATTATATTATGGGTAGGGAAGCTGTAGGTACAATAATAATATTTATATAGCATCCTAATGTTTGCAAATAGAATTTTATCTTATTCTCCCAGCAGCTCTGGGAGGTAGGTGTTATTATTACCCCAATTTTATAGGGAACTGAGGCAGACAGAGGATACTCAATTTGCCCACAGTTACACAGCTAAAGTCTGACTTGACTACAGATTTTCTCAATTCTATGTCCAATGTCCAATCCATTTTGCCCCCTACCTGTGCCATGAACTGCTTTCTCTACAATCTATAGTTATTCCATTTTCTCTACTTTTTTTTTATTTAAACCAACTAAAATATCCTCTTCCAAACAAAAACAAAACACAAAAAGATCAGTACAGTTTCATTATCAGAGCTTGGATCTGATCTTCATATTTGAGCTTACTGTTGCTATAAGTTGTTCAGCTCATTTAAAAATGCTTAAAAAAAAACCAGTTACAACTGGGAATTCTCACCAAATCCTTGTATTACAATAAAGACTGCCACCAGATAGTTGTTTTTATTGTTTTGTTTTCTTACGATTGAGATATATCTCGGGGTCTCATGTCCTCACACCATGAGTTAAGTTTTTCAAGGTAGAAAATTCTAGTTAAATGTTTACTGATAGACTAATTTTCTTGATGTCAGTAATTAAAGAGGTGCTTATATCTTATTTTATGGTAGTTTAACAAGTTTCAGGCTAGTCACATATATATACTGTGCTTGTCATAAATGATGAGAATTTGATACACTGTTGGAAAGTGCAGAAAAGAGAGCATACAAAATTAAGGTTTTAGTAGATGACCATTTGGGGTTTTAAATATTTTCAGAATAAATAGATGATCTCAAACAAGTTACGCTACTGTTAATTTGATTTGGTTTGCTTTTTTTTTTTTTTCCTTTCCTTTTCTTTTTTATTTATGATTTTCCTTGGATTAAATTTTTGGTATCATGACACATTGCTTATCGTTTTTTTTCACTTCACTGGCTTAGTCAACACTAATATTGTGAAGTAGACAATTGGTGACCTACTGAAATTCTTAAACACTCACCTAGTTGAAATGAAAGTATTTTATGGCTTGAAATAGTTGAGCAATCAATTCAAATTCTGTACTTGGAATTTAATGAACTGCTTGGCCTATGTTTTGCCCTACCCATCCCAGAAGATGAGCCCATGTAAACAATATAAATTTTGAAAGGAATAAATACTTACAGTCTAAAAATCATCAGTTAAATTCAAAAGTGACCTCAAGAGCTCAAAATTAAGTAAGATATTTAGAATTTAGAAGCAACTAAATAGGGAGCTAGACCTTGAGTCAGAAAGAATAGAGTCAAATTCTACATTAGATACTTAATAACTATATGATCCTAAATTCTGTAACCTCTGTCTGCCTCAATTCTCTTATATAAAATAACATAAATATAAAGAATGATTTTTAAAGTCATAATTGTACCATGATCTAAACACAAACAAGTATTATAATCCTGTACTTTAAAAAATAGACATGAGAATTGAATGGCATTTAAGAGATGGATAATAATAATTGTGTTTCCCAAACATTAGTTGTAACACATTGACCCCCATATAGATAGACTAAAATTAGTGAACTGTGATATGAATAAATGAGAGTTGGGGTGGGTAGAATGAAAGTTTTTCATCAGATGAAAGTTTCAGAAGCTGAGATAACTTAGCATAAAGGGAAGACTAAAGAGTGGTATATGGATTGTCTTTAGACTTCTGAAGGCAGCAAACCCTTGGTTATCCTTGTCCTCAGAAGCCCAAACAAATACCTAATTATAGCAAGAAGGAGTGTGTTTTGAAATAAAGAATTGGCTACCTTGGGAGAAGCCCTATACATAGGACAAAGGATTGGAGCACTACTAAAATATATCCCATACAAAAATAGATTCCCTTTTGGCCTGCTGCTTTGCTTAAAGTTACTCTCCCCTTTCATCTGTGGTTCTCTCTCTCTCTCTCTCTCTCTCTCTCTCTCTCTCTCTCTCTCTCTCTCTCTCTCTCTCTCTCTCTCTCTCTCTCTCTCTCTCTCTCTCTCCCCTCCTTCTTGGATTAATGCACTAATGCTCATTTTCACATGGTAAGACGCATAAAGGAATGGGACTGGGTCAGATCTGTTCTACTGGAGAAAAAGAAGATAGGGCAAGGGTAAAAATCATCTTAAGTCAGAGCAGACCACCAGAGAGCATAATGGTCCTGAGTGGGAGCATAATAATGGGACAGAGGAAGCATAAAAGGAGAAAAAATTATTACTATTACTAGTAATTAAAATTTATTTAGTGCTCTAAATTACCTAGGGATTATTTTTATCTTTGCATTCTCAGTGCCCAGTATGATGCAGAGATAAATCTTGCTCAATAAATCTTGCTCAATTCCAAGGATATGCTGGTAAACTTTTAAGAACCAGCTCTTACTTGGCACACTTTTAAGTTTTAATCTGTGTTATTAATATGTTTTTCATTATTTTTAAGCACAAACAATCAACAAACCAATACATCATGCCCTGATTTGTAGCATTTGTCAATTTCCGAGGTATAAATGCTCACACTGAAAATTTTAAAATCTCTAATTTGCCAGTGAATCTCACTTCAGCACACCCCCTGCCCAGTTCACAGTGTGAATGAAAACCACCCCCAAGCTTTCATGAAGTTGTGGGAAATGAAACTACTCTCTATCTAGATGCATTAACATTTTACTATCTTTAGAGGAAGACCACAAGTGGGACTAGATGGCTTTTTGGAATACCTACCATAATCATTTTCATCAGTGAAAATTAAGGATATCTATGAAGGCAGCTAAAGAGAAAATTTTCCTGTTATGAACTGATAATTTCCAGATGGAGCTCTACCTGACAGGTTTTTTTTTCTTTCATTCATAGAAGGAATCCTTAAGTGGGCATTTACACCTAGCTTGGTTAAAACCATCAGATTCAGGTTAAAACCCTCATAAATCAAACTATTGGAAGTGACCCTAGAAAATGCCAAAGACTAGGGTAATTCAAGCTAGCTTAAAATTGTCAAGATGCTACTCAACTGTTTTTTTTTTTAAAGTAATGTTCATTCTGTTTAGAGATAAGAGAACGAAAAAGAGAGAAATTTTGGAAACACAGCTTCCATTATATTATTTTCCTAATATCTTTCTTGAACGAGGAGCAGCTGCTATTTTTGAACCATATACTGACTAATTTTGTTCCATGATACTATTCACAAAGTAACAGAAACAAAAGGCACCTTAGAAGTTATTATGTCAGATCTCCTCACTTTATGGTTGAGCACATTGAGGCCAAAAAAGCATACAAGTTGTAAGTAGCTCAAGCTGAGAATTCAAATTCAAATAGTGCTCTTTCTATGACACTCCCCTTCCTATTACTTTCTCACATGTAGGTAAGTGGAGCATATTTCTAAGAGGAAAAAAAACCCCACATACTCCCTCCCATCACCCCCATATATTACAATCTAAAATGAATGTTGCCAAATTTCAAAGATCAATTCTGTCCCCAAAGAAAAGGCAAGAGAAGAGGCTTCTTTCTACTCCTTTGCAGAAGATAGAGAAGGGAGTCATGGTGTGGAACATTACATGTATTATTTTCTAAGGCTCTAATGAGATTCTTACAATAATTATTAATTTACATATATATATGTATATATATATATATATATATATATATATATATATATATATATATATATATATATATATATATATATATATATATATATATATCAGTTGGTACTACCATGGTGTCCAAAGCAAGGGAAGAGAATTATTGGTATAGATAATGTTATCATAACTTTAGAGCTGAATATATTGTCAGGTTGTTGGGTTTTTTTTTCAAAATATTAATTAGATTTGCTCATCTTCCTCCTCTTCTTCCTCTTTTTTAAAAAATTTCTTCTTTTTAAAAACAATTCTTATAATGAGTGACCCTCTGGTAATGTAAAGGAGGACATATACAAGTAGTTTCCCTTCTCTCAACTTCAGAAAGCTTAGTCAAGTTATCATACTAGTAAAATGAAGATATGAGAGAGTCAAGTAGCAGAAGGAAGGGAGAGCAAAAATGTTTCATGGGAAGTAAATTCGAGGCTATCTCTTAATATTAGGCTTTAAAAAGATTTGAGCTTCCTGGATTAAAACTCAAAATTCATGAAATTTCAATATGCTTATGGAAAAGCTGTTCCCAGTTGTTCTTGGGAACATCTCCCTTATACTTAAAAAAAATACAATAATAACTGTGTAGATTGCAGGTTGTCTCAGAAATTTTAGTGCAATGTAAAACTACACTAGTATTTTAAGGTTTACAAAGTTATATATTTGCCTCTTTTGCTCCTTAAACCCATCCAATGAAGTAGATAGTACAGTTTTAAAATTAGTCCTATTTTACAAATGAAAAAACTGAGGATGAGAGAGGAGATTTCAGACACAGGATTTGAACTTATTTCTCTTCTGGCTACAAGTTCAGCTCTCTTTATGTTACTTTGGTCTTTGTGAAGGAGGGAGAGTACTTCATCCATCAGATATACTGGCACATGCATTTTAAAAGCTGTGATTATCATGTGATAATCACAGCTTTTAAAATGAGCCTCCAGTAATGAGACCAACTTTATATATGAGACCACATTATGAGTAGATTATTTGAATAGTTGGTGTCTAAGTATATAGTTCTTGGGTGGGCCCCAAATGTATCTTTTACATCAGTTTTCACTATATGGCATATAACATTTTTTAAAAAGAGACTATAGACTAGACATTTTTTCATGGAAGGGGTTTTTGAAAGGACTGAACTCTTAATCCATTATACTATCCCCTTTTGACAATTAGTGCTTTTATGATCTAGGTACTAATTTAATTCTCAGTTCATTGTACATTTATTAAGTGCCTACTAAATGCAAAGCAATACCATGTCCCTTTCATTTTAAACCAACATCTGATAGGAAGTAGTCAGTATTTAATCCAAAGCATATGTGGTAAACTTGTTCCTCATTGTCTAAATATGTTTAACTGCTATTTTTTATTAAACTCATGTGTTAAAAATAAGGGAGTGCAGTTTGGGGTAAAGAATGAAGGCATGGAACAACTGGTTATTAGTTATGTTTCTCATTTACACATTCAGGGTAATTTAGATTCTTAGTACACTCTTTAGCTAGTTAGGAACAATTATGACCAGTTACCTAGGCAATTTGGGTTGTTTAATATAACAAATGAATAGAAGATTGGCTATAGCTGTTTTTAGCCTTCTCCACCTATGTCTACAGTAAAGAGTAATTAGCAAGCACATGTATTAAGCTCCTATTTCTGCATTTGTCATTGCCTCATACAGTTCCTTTCTCAAAATAAGAACCTATACATTGCTAATAGATTTTCCTGCAGAAAAGTATTAACTTGGCTTGGCTTCTAGCATTTAAATTCAAGATATGAGGGGCAGTTAGGTAGCACAGTGGATAGAGCACCAGCTCTGAAGTCAGGAAGTCCTGAGTTCAAATGTGACCTCCAACACTTAACACTTCTTAGATGTGTGACCTTGGGCAAGTCACTTAACCCCAATTCCCTCAGCAAAAATTTTAAATAAATAAATATATTTAAGATATGATTCAGATATGATTATGGAAAAAAATAAAATGCTTCCATTAACTCCAGTGTGTTATTGTTTTTAATGAAGATATTATATCTGACTTAATAATTAGCCTTGGCAGCAGAAGTGGCAATGAATTTGCCAATTGTATTTCCTGATACTGACTAACCTTTAACTTTTTACTAAGTCATGTGCATGAGTCAATGTAAAAGGATTTTGTGATTTAAATACATGTCTATGGAAAAGATATGTTTTAATAAAGAAAAAACCAGTTCCTACTGATAGAAATTAATCAAAGTCATACTTTATCAGTGTTTTCACATTAATCATCTCTCTAAGACCTGGTCTACCTTTAAGGTCCAACTTCTTGTCTCTCATTTTCCTTGATTCCACACTGCCTTTTGCATTTTCTTATTTCTTAATAAGAATAATTTCAAGTTTCTTATAGCATTTCAAGTCTATGGAAATATTAGGAAGAGAAGATTTTAATCATACAATATATAGTAACTTATAGAAATAACTTTAAAGTTTGCAAAGACTTTCTTTACTTTATTATTTTGAGGTAAGTATTATATACATTATTATACCCATTTTGGAGATAAGGAAACTGAGGATCAAGAGTTAAATTTTCTAATGTCATACAATTAATATGTATCTTATGTGTCAGAATTGGAAGTCATAATTTCCTGTCTCTGATAACTCCAAGATCATCACTTTATTCCATGTTACCACAAGTAGAAATCTCTATGTCCCTAAAGCTTCCCTTGCATTTAGGACTGATACATATAGTGAAGTCTTTTTTTTTTTTTTTTTTGATCTATGAGCACTTATGAATCAGTAAAGATGAGATTCCCATTCATGAGACAAGTTTTGAAAAAAATTCTCTATTTATTGTAATATACTGAAATAAAACAAATTCTCTGTTATAATTCATTGGCAGGAGGTATGTGTGAGATGATTTTTACAATTTTAAGAAAAAACAAAGGAAAGCAGCTAGTAAAAGGGATTTATTACCAACATGGCCTAACAGATAAAGTTGTTCAGTTGTGAGTTTTCATGGCCTTAGTTGAGATTTTCTTGGAGTATTTTGCCACTTACTTCTCCAGCTCATAGAATAGATGAGGAAACTGAGGAAAACAGAACTAAATGACCTATCTAGATTCACTCAGCTAATAAATATCTAATGTCAGATTTGAACTCATGAAGATAAGTCTGCCTGACTTCAAGCTTGGCACTTATCTATTGTACTATCTAGCTGCCCTAATGGGTAGAGACCTGACTTCAAAGCCAAGAAGAACTAGGTGCAAGTTTAGCACCTGAAACATCCTTGCTTTGAGGTGTTCTAGGCTAGGGCTTCTTATACTTTTCCTACTCGCGACTGCTTTTTGCCCAAGAAACTTATACATGGTGCCAGGTATGTAGATATATAAAATAGGTATTTTATTTTTATTTATTTATTTTATTATATATTATTATTATTATATTTATTGGTAATAAATCATAATCTTATGACTCCATATGGGGTCATGAGCCACAGTTTAAGAATCTAGACTCTAGGCAGTTCCTTAAGACAACTAGTTGACAAGAAAATACAGACCTGCATTAGTAGAGGAAATTTCCTCACCCAAGTACAGTTTCTATCCCCTAATTAGGGGGGTTTTAATTAGGAGGCTTAAGAAGGAAATAGCAATCAGATGTATCAAATGGACATTGGTAGGGCTTTCTACCAGTGGGAAAATTCACATATCCCTTGTGAATAATCTTCATAAAAGCAATGTGTTTGGTTGTAAAGCTTGAAAGCAGTCAAGATTTATTTAGATGTTGCAAAAACACCTTTATTTTGATGGATTCAGGGAGAAGGGATGGAGACAATTTCATTGGAGTAGCATAGGATGACAGCAATCTTTTTTCCCTTCTTGCAAAAGCTGAGGTCCACTGAAGTTATAATACAATGATTGTCAAAAATAATAACCTTCAGATTATTAGTCATTTCTTGCCTTTTCTTTGGACCCTTTTTGACAGATTTTAGCCTTATTTTGTGGTAAAAGCAAAGGTATGTTATATAGTGCTAAAGAGCAGGATCTCTTTCTCTTTACTCTTTTTGAGGCCCACCATTAACTTAAGGTTTTCCATGTGGTTGCATATGCATAAGGAGAGTTGATCAATAATTGACAGGAGAATTTGTGAGTTTAAAGGGCTCTGCCAGATCTCAGTGGATTCCTTCTCTTTGAATTGGTCTGTTTCTTCTCTGACAGGTATACATCTTAACTCCAGGGAGTTGTAATGGACAGTTTCTCAGTTCTCCTTCTCCCTGAAGTGTCTTTGGGGACCCTGGACTTAGCTGAAATATAAAGGGCCTTGAGAAAATGAAAGGGTACAAGCTTACTTTCAGATAGCAAAAAGATCAAGGACTCCATTTGAAATGTAAAGAATCCTATACATACTAGGATATGCTTCTTGCTCTATTATTTCATATTTCATATTAGTTCATGTTTCCTTTTTTTTTCTTTTAAAACCAAATTAATCTTTCCCCTGACAAGAAATGTTGTCAATAAGAAAGCACAAAAGTAGCATATAATTTAAATAATAGAAGAAATCATCAAAAACCTAAAAAAATCTTCTTAGTTACAAATTGACAGGGTGAGAAGGATTTTTCTCACTTTGCAGAAAGCTGAGACCTCAGCTCATCTGGGTTCCTTTATCTCTGGGATCTAAAGCCTGATACTTTAACTCTCAGGCTGATGATATAGGCCTATATCCCCCATTCTTTCTATGTTCTGGCTCTACTGCTTTTGGAAGGTGCTTCCTGGTTGGTCAGAAGAGAGTGTTCACGAGGATGCAACAGAGGAGGCTCTCAGCAGTCCTTCCGCTTCTCTCTGCTATATTTTCCCCTGAGAGAGAAGGCCAAGGCATTGTTAGCTGCTCTTTGAATCAGAACTATTACCTGCAGCTTTTTCTCACAATCCAGCTATGTTTTTTCCCCTCTAAACCAGCCTAGCAGCCTATGATTTGTTTGTAACCCTGGACCTTTTTTTGTTCTTTCTACCAGGGAGAATAAGAAGTAAACCAAAAAAGAAAAGAAAATTCACAGGTAGATGAATGAGTAGCCACAGACACTACATAAGCACGCAGAACCACATGGTAATAGTGATTGTGATGAATGGAAGGAGGGGATTATGATGAGCCCAGTGTGCAGCATGTTTATGCTCATCGGAGCTTCCACTTTGCTAATTGCCTCGTAACGCTGTCTAATTGCAGTGTCTCCTTTGGAAGCTCCAAAAAAGAGGTCTTCCTTTCGCAGCTTAAAGATAACCTACAGCTCTAGGAAACAGTTACTGATCATAGATTTTTCATGTTTATGGACTGAGCCAGGGCTGCTCAGCAAGCAGTCAGGTGATATGGAGACCCATTAAAAGAATTCAGGAATCCACTAGCAAATGATTTTTCTAGTGGCAGTTTTAAGTTTAGAAAACAGATTTTTCTTTTTATTTTAGACTAAGAGAAAGCAACTATGCTGTGTCTGCACAAGCTAAAGAAAGTGAAAAAAAACTATAACTATGATTTCACAGTCATAGAATTCCAGAACTGGAAGGGATATTAGGGGTCACAGAGTTCAGCAAAAACCCAAAGCATGAATCCCTTCTAATAAAACCTTGATGAGTAGTCATCCAGTCTTTGCTGAGGGGAAAGGAAAGAGAAGAAGGTAGGGAGGGAAGAAAGCCAGGAAAGGAGAAGAAATAATGGCAAATAAAATGCAGGACTTGGAGTCAGGAAGCTGAGTTGAAATCTTTCTCTCTAGGTGATCCTGGGAAGGTGTCTTAAACTTACTTTGTCTCAGTGTCCTCATCTGTAAAAAGGGAATAATACAATCACAGAGAGATGTAAAGTAAGAAGAGAATGCAACCCTCTCATTTTTACAAATGAGCAAACTGAATGCCAGAGGGTGGTAACTGCATCAAGTCTCTCAGGTGACCAAAATAGGATAAGAACACCTACCTGAAAGTTTATAAGGAATCAAATGAGAAAGTAGATGTTAAAGCAACTAGTTGGTACAGTGGATGGAGTGCAGAGACTGGAGTCAGGAAAATCTGATTCAAATCTAGACTCAGCCATTTACTGACAATGTGAAAATGGGCAAGTCACTTAACCTTGTTTGCTTCAGTTTCCTCCTCTGTAAAGTATGCTGGAGAAGGAAATGGAGAACCAGCCCAATATCTTTGCCAAGAAAACCCCAAATGGGGTCATGAAGAGTCTGAAATATAACTAAACAACAGTGAAGGAGATCAATGACAAAGTATAAATTCTATCCCTCTTTCCTTCTTGTTGCCAAGCTATTTTATTCCTATTCCTCTTATGTCTTTTTTGTTATTCTCTTTGGTATCTGCTGTGGCAAATTTATCTAGGAAGTTTCCTCTTTTTCAAGTTCAAAGCCCTCTGAATCAGATTAGCATGTCTCCAGCCAAATACATTCTTCCTAATCCTTGTTATAAGAACTCTATTCCTGGCTAAAAGCCCACCAATCCTGTCTCTTCAGCCATGGTCTGGAAAGCCAAATCCCGTTCTCAAGCACCACCATTGTGGACAGCTGTTCACTCACCATACACTGCTTTCTCTTGTAATGCTCTCACCATTCCGTCAGCTATCCAGATGATTCAGGCCTAAACATGATCACTTCTGCTTGAAATGTTCAGCAATTAAAACAAAGTTGTTATTGTCATTGCTTTGGTTTCCTGGATAATTGCCTTCTCTTCATAGTTGTACTTTTCTCAGTTGCTGGTTTGAATTCTTTTAATTGTATTTTTTGATGATTTAGATTGTAGGTACATGAATTTAGTGAATTTTCAACGTAGAGCCTGCTTCCATTGATATAGAATGGCAAATAATTTGTAGATTATAGTTCAGATGGACACAGAGAGCTTAATATATTTGTCTATGATAACACAGAAGAAATCAGAGACAAGAACTGAATTCAGGATTTTATAGCTACTGACTAAGTAAGTGGAGTTCAAAACTATGATCAGGCATGTATGTGGAAGCATGAATAACATGTAAATTCAAGCCACAGTTTTGTAGACAAACCAATCATTCAAAAGTTTTTAGACATTCCTCATTTCTTCAAAACCATGAGATTGCTAACAAATGTGGTGACTTCTTTTTTTAAAGACAAAAACTGAACCATAAATGATAAAAGGCTTTTCCATCATAATTTGAGACATTAACTAAAGCCCCAATTTGTGCTAATGCCCATGGCAAAGAAAAAATAATTAGGAAATCATTACTCAAGAATTTGTTTGTAATTCACATGTCAACTCTAAAAATTTACCTGTGTTCACTGAACTACTCATCTTTCTATAAATACATAAGTGCATTTCAATAAATTATAACATGTTTGAATTCATAAGCTTGCATTTCCTAATAAAATTGACAATATTGGTGACATCGGGATTCAATATAAATGTGAATAAGATCCCATTTGAGGAATTTGTTCAATATTCTTCCTACTTAGGAACATGAGCCATTGTTTAATTGTGTGTTTGGGGGCACTGTAAGTACATAAAATGAATTTGGAATACCACGTTTTTAAATTGATTGTAAACTCTAGATTATATGATCTCATATATTTTGTAGATTTAACAAATAGAAATAGCATTATAATTCATTTCCTAATAATTAATAACTAAGAACTTCTTTTTGATTTTTTACAAAATGTATCCTAGTATGTCAGAATTTGAAATTTGATATAATTTAACATAGGTTTTCATATGGCTCGTGTATATTGATTTTATTACAATTGGAGACACAATGTACTTAAATTTCCAGACTCATCAGATCCAATAACTTGTTCTTAAATTGGAGATTCAAACCTAAGGATGACAGAATTGCCTCCTGCAGTTTAAATCCTAAAGCAGTAACATTCCAGAGAATGATTTGCTTTCAGAGATTAGCTCTGAATAGATGATGCCTTTGGATAAAGTAAAGAACAGGTTGACTAGTTCCTAAATTAGAGGTAAGCTGCATTTGGAAGCTCTAAGGTATCTGTTCTTTATGATCCAAGCCCCTTAATCTCTTTATATGGCATTGTTTTAAAACATTCAGAGGCCCCACAAATGCCCAAGATTAAATTAGAAGAATTCCCCCTGCTGTTTCTATTGAATTGAGTTAATATAATGAGTTTATTGTTAAATTAAACAAAATAAAACTTTGCCATGTGGAAGCAATACTACTGAGAGTCAACATAGGAGTATTTCCTACCATTTTCCTTTCATTCTTACCTTGGTTTACTATTCCTTTAGGGTAGTTTATTGGTTCAAACTCTACGAGTCCAAAATGTATACTCTTATTGGTTCAAAGATATTTTTTTATTGTGAAACACAATTGTGAGAGGAATAGATAAGCTAACATTGAAGCCAATTTTGTAAATCATTGGAGGACAGTAAGAGGTTATGACTAAAGAGAGCTTCTCTTTGCTGTGACTAACTCCTTGGTGAATGTGATAGCTAGTGTAACGTGTATATTGATTTTTTTTCCTCCCATTGCTTTTGTAAAAAGGCAAAGGCTGAAAAGTGTTGACCTGCACTGTGTGTGCAGCAGACACAAGTGCATGTTAGATTATAGCTGGCTTCCTAGGAGGTTCTACCTTCTTCCTGTTGTAGTTCTGTCTACTTTCTGAATGTTTTTTTTTTTTAAGTCAGCCATAAATCTTCTCATTTCCCTATCCTTTCCAAACACTCTTTTGGATTTCAATATCAGCTGCTATACCTGACAGTCTGTCCAAAGTGTGTCTTCTCCTCTAACACCTTATTTAGGGGCACTGATCCATTGCACTCTGTGGAAAATTTGCCATTTTATGTCGAACCTTTTATTTATTTTTTAGAGCACTATCTCCTAACAGCTAGGTAAGAGGTTAGGATTATTCAGGAGAAACCCAGGCAAGGGTGAGAAAAGAAAGTTGTCTTTGGTCAAATCCGTGATGGCACATTTGGATTCCTGTAATGGACCTAAGGAGACCATTGTTTTCAAAAACGTCATTTAAATTTTCAAAGAGAAGGGTTTATCTGTCCTTGATCTCTGGAAAGATACCCATACTACCTTCCTGAGCAGTGTTTCATGTTCTCCTTAATTCTCATAATTGAAAAGTCTTCTATGAAAGAGTCATGAGACTTCAGAGATAGTAAAACCTGAAAGTTGGTGTAGTTCAAAACTCATTTTGTAGACAAGGAAACTAAGACAAACGAGAGGCAGAAGCTCTTCTTATACAAGGACTTACAACCTTGTGACTAGAATTGAGGTCACTGGTATTAGAAATCAGTGTTCTTCCCATGAGAACATAGTGTCTTTCAGAATGCCCAAATGAAATCTCTCCTTTAATTTGAGCCCACATACAGACATTAAAAACATCAGCAACAACAACTCCAATAAGCATGTTCTCTCAAAAATCTCATAAATATTTCTAAAGTAAATAATCAGTCTCCTTTTTCTTCATTGGTTCCAACCATCCTGATTGCTTTAATTTTGCTTCATCAAATAGATTTTCATTCCTTCAATCATGGATTAAATTATCTCCATAGTCCCTTCCAGCTCTATATCTATCATTCTCCAGTCTTTCATGATCTTCCTAGTAACTTTTCCAGTTTCTTTAAAAACTATCTCAAAGGCTGGTGCCAGGTAACATCTCATTTTTGCTACCGATAAGAATTCTGCTAACATATATGGATACTATCTTGGCCTTCAGTGTTGCTCCTTCAGGGTTCTCTCATTATTATCAATGAGTACTTTGGAATCATTTCTTTGTAATATGTTGCAGTATGATCCCTTATTCCCCTTGGATCAACTTCAGCTTTTTTTTTTTCAAAGATGGTGATATCCCATAATGCTTATCCATATAACAGTAAGAGAAGAATATCAGTGTTCCAAAGATGGACCTTTATTTCAAAGAGAAATTTGTGATCATCAAAAGAATTTGACAATTTCTAAAAGGCAACGTAGGCTTGAACTGGGCCACAACACATTATCAATAAAGGATTACAAAGGAGAAAAAGTATAAAAGAAGCCACCAAAGAAAAGTATGATGGGAGAAAAAAGAATCTGGTATGTGAGGGAGGGATTCTGCCAATAGTACCAATAGGAACTCAGAATAATCCATTGGTTTCTTTCAGATGTGAAGGAAATAAATGGAATATTACCAGCATTGAAAAAATCTTCTAGAGTGAATTCTTGGAAGGTTGATGAGATTTGCACAGGCTAGGTCGACAAGGATGGGCCATGAGCTGCATTAATGCATGTCAGCATTGTTGCTGATTGTTGATTGATAGTTAAAAAAGACAAACTATATCAATGAACTAACAACTCCATTAGAGTATTGAAATAGTCATTAAATATGTTGCTCTAAATCTTTGGGTCTCTTTATCTTCTAATTTAGTTTTCTCACTAATAGATAATAGAGAACTCCATCTAATAACCTATTTCTCATCACTAAAATTGCTGTATATATAGCTTTGCTAATCTTAGATGAAACTAAGAAGTGCTAAGACCTTTCCTAATGCTACTCTAAATCAGACCTTAATAATCCAATACTTAAAAAATTCCTGCCACCATCATCATAAAGATTTCCTTTAGCTAATGAAAAACCCTAAATGCTAAGTATATCCTGTAATTTTACATCTGCTAAGTGGCTTGAACTGTGAAATGTTAGCACCAAAAAAGTTTGCCTTTCCAGCTGTCTAACTACTCTAAACATCAAACATGTTGTACAGGAAGTTTCCTTTCCAGCCATTTAGTGGTTCTAAATGTTGGAATGCTTTTTAAATATATACATGTATATTAATTTCCCATCTGCAGTTCAGCTGTTCTAATTTTCAGTTAACATACTAGGCCTGTTTTGACTTTTCTTACAAAATTAAATGCAAAATTAAGAGACCATAAGCCAGTTCTTATAAGTTCAGAAAGGACAGGGGATTTCTAGGAAGCTACCAGGGAAAAAGAAGGATTAGGCTACTTTCAAACCCAACTGAACTGCTCCTGTTCTTGTCCCTTCAACCTCTCCTAAGTCTTTGTAGGCCTAAGGATCCTGTCTAAAATCTGTGCAAATGCAAATGCAGTATTTTGTCAGTCTCATATGCACATGACACGTTCATATGGGCCATTATACAAATAGGACAATTGGATACACGCATGTGGTTTTAGGACTAAGGACATATGTGAAACAATAAGAAAATTTACCCCCAGTTTTGTTCTTAAGAATTTCTGGAGCTGTGCAGTGAAGGCCATTTCTAATACAAGCCTTCCCATGACTATCTTCATACTATGGCCTTGTGCTCAGATCTCCACCTTCAATTTACCACCGTGGGTCTTTAGATTATTTAGGTTATCCCTGGTGAAATTTCATTATTTTGATCCTGATCTCAACCCACCACCTACTGTTCTAGGCACCTTCCATTTTTTCTCTTATTCCATCTCTAACTTTAAAAACTGTAAATCAAATTAATACTCACATTCCTGGAAAGGATATGGAAATTAATAATTCTGATTCCATTTCCCATTCCTGCCATTTGTCTGAGTGAAATACCCCTTCGTATCTACCAGATATGTTGTCTTCCTCTATTAAAATATAAACTTCTTGAAGGTAGGGGCTGTTTTTATCTTTCTACTTGTGTCCCCAGCTCTAAGCACTAAGGCCTAGTAGGACTAGTGCCATAGTATGGCACTCTCATACATACATACATACAAACATACACTCAGTCAAAACTTTTAGAATCATTTATTCAAAGCTCCTTCTAATATATACCTTAAAATACTATAGTGAGACTCAAATGTGATGCTATATAATAAGCAGAATGCATTTTTATCTAAAGAAATCTTAAAGTGACATATAAAAGTCAGGTGATATTATGATTGTCATAATTATCATTATTATTACTTCCTGGCATGATTCGACCCAGTTAAGAAACTCCCTCTATTGATACATACATCAACAAATCTGTAATGTAGCATCCAGGGTAACGAGAATCCCAGAGTCACGTACCTAGAATGTGCTAGAGACAAAAATTGAACCCACTTATTTCTAACTGATACTAGCCCTCTGTCCACCATGTTACTCTGCTTTTTATCATCCTTGTAATCACCAACAACAATAATGAGTAAATGTTAGTGTAAGTAACTTCTCCTGAGCATTCAAAAAACAATTGCCTTTCCATTATAATTATCTTGCTATCTTCACTGGATATATTTACTAGTAATATTTCATTGTGAAGTCCTGCAGATCATAACTTCTTAAACTATGGGTCATGATCCCATATGAGGATGCTTAACTTAATGTGGGGGTCATGTCATTATAATTTATTATTAGTAAGTCTTTGGTTTCTGTACCTATTTTATATATCTATATATCCAGGGTTGCATAAAACTTCTCAAGTGGAAAGGGGTCATAAGAAGGCCTGCTCATAGAGTAGAACTCTAGTACCTGAGTAATACTTACCAGGGGTTTTTCCCCCTTGTACTTAGATGCAAATATGTCACTTTAAATATTCAGCATGTCCTCCCCTGGTACTCAAATAGTGATTTTATATATAATGGCTTCCTTATAGAACTCTACTCATTATTAGATAAATGTGCTCATCTAGGGATGAGATATGATGGGACTGGCCCCATTTTAGGGACTTAAGGATGGCTTTTCAAAACCATCTCCTGGGTTGACAGTCTTTGAAAGAAAACTGATAGAAATGCAAATAGAAAATTAGCTCTATCTTGAACTAAGAAAAATCACCAGACTGTGGATCCATTGACAGGTGCTTGTTAAACATGCAGAGTTTGAGAGCAGGTTTTATGAATTTGAAACTACACACTTGGGTAAGATCCAACTTTTCACTGGAACACCAGTATTCTACATGTGCCATGATGTGTTTTAGTCACTTACATTTACTTATAAAATAACTTACAGTTACATGATTTAGTTACTTACGAACCATGAAAAGGAAAAGGGAGAGACAAAATTCATAAGTAAAAATAACCATGCTTTTCTTACTATCAGAGAATTTATAGTGGCTTTATGAAAATAAAGCCTCATGAATATAATGAATATGAGAAGGATTTCATCCAGCACACAGCTTATTAAACATTAGACAACACAGTAAAGGGAAACCCCACAGATGTACTATGAGAAAGGTTCCATCTGAAGCATACCTCTTACTGATGTTATCAGTTGATTAAAGAGGAAAGAAGTCGCATGACTAATTTACTGGCTATCCCACCATAGTTTCCTACTGAGCCCTGCTTCTTTTAGAGAGCAGTGCTGCTTAATCCAAAAGTCTTCTCTTTCTTCTTTTCCCCCAAAAAGCATTTTGGACACAGGTAGGTGAGCAGATACTTCTTCAGATACTTATTAAGTGTATGACCCTAACCTCTCCCTGACTCTCTTTCTTTATCTGTAAAAATGGGAATAATAATAGCACTTGTCTGCCAATGTTGTTGTAAGGATAAAATAAGTCCATATGCTTTACAAACCTTAAAGAATTATATAAATGATAAAGATCACTATTACTATGGCACATTGGATAGAGCATAAGGAAAATCTCAATTTAAATCTGGCCTCAAGAACTTATTAGCTTCATGACCCTGAGCACTTTACCCTATTTTCATCAGTTTCCTCATCCATAAAATGAGCTGAAGGAAGAGATACATTACTACTCCATTATGTCTGCCAGGAAAACCGTCATTGAGGTTACAAAGAATCAGACGCTACTGAAAAACAAAATATTATTACTACGACTATTATTTCTCTTAACATAAGAAAAATATAGTATGATTTAATATCAACTATATCATACATTTCCCAGGGATTGCAGGATCATAGATTTAGAATTGGAAGTGATTTTAGAAGTTATCTAATAATAGTATATAAGTTTCTTTTTTGTTCCTTTTTTCTCAATAGTAATTTATATTTCCAAGTACATGTAAAAATAGTTTTCAACATTCATTTTTGTAAGACTTTGTGTTCCAAAGTATTCTCCCTTCCTCCCTTCCATCCTCCATCCTCAAGACAGAAAGAAATCTGATATAGGTTAAATATGTGCAATCCCTCTAAACATATTTCCATATTTGTAATGAGGTATAAGAAAAATTGGACCAAAAAGGAAAAAAAGCACAAGTAAGAAAAAGAACAATAACAAAATGTGAAAATATTATGTTTTGATCCACATTCAATCTCCATAGTTCTCTTTCTGGATGTGGGGAGCATTTTCCACCCAGAGTCTATTGGAATTGCTTTGAATCATTGCATTGTTGATTCTTCTGAGCCAAGTTAAGAATTTGAGGATGAAGATGGATAGAAAGAAGAGAGATATGTGAGGTGTTTTGGAATGCTTTGGCCAATATAGAAGAAGCTAGAGTTAAACTGTGGGGAAAGATAGAAGATACCCCTTACCCACCCCACCCAAGTCTTCTTTAGTGAAGGAAATGGTTATCTCCATGTTTTATCTGTTCCTCCCAGGATACTCAATAGAACCACCTACAATTCTGGCTAAATTATTTCTGCTTCTAGCCCAGACCCATCTTGGATATGTCTTAACAACCCTAGTTTTCTCTCTAGTAGCTCAAGCAGATTCAGTGGAATAAGTAGAAGTACAACAAAATCATAAAATAGTTGGTTTATCTTTGGAATTTTTCTTTTAGCAATGAATTCAGAATTGGAACACTAAGGTTTGAAATCTGTCTTTGCAACTATGTTGGCTATTGTTGTGTGACTTTGGACAAGCCCATGTCATTTCTCTCAGCCGCCATTTCCTTATCTTTAAATTGAGAGTACTGGACAAGGTCATTTCTAAAGACCCCTTCAAACACTGGTATCAAATAATCCTAAAATGGTTGTCTTATATTTAATATGCATCTACTTTATTTCTAGGAAGGAAGGAAGGAAGGAAGGAAGGAAGGAAGGAAGGAAGGAAGGAAGGAAGGAAGGAAGGAAGGAAGGAAGGAAGGAAGGAAGGAAGGAAGGAAGGGAAGGAAGGAAGAGAGGAAGGAAAGAAGGGAAGAAAGAAGGGAGGAAGGAAGGGAGGAAGGGAGGAAGGAAGGAAAGAAGGAAGGAAGGAAAGAAGTAAGAAAGGAAGGAAGGAAGGAAGGAAGAGGGGGAAAGAAAAGAATGATTATAAAACTAAAGTACATTCAGATTGTGAGAAGTGAGGAGAAGATCTGAATTATTGTTTCCACCATAAGCTTTCTCTATGACCTTGGAAAAGTCACAAGTCCATAGGCCTTAGGTTCTATATTTGCAACACAAAGCAGTTGAACAAGATCACTATTAAGGTCTTTTTCTATTGGAAAATACATGATTATATTTCTGAATCACAGCAGTTTTCTAACTTTCAATCTACTGATCTGTACAGTTAAAACAAACTACTAATTTTGTGGTCCACCGTATCTCTGTGCAGCTTTTCATTTTCTATAGAATTGCTTTTTTGATCAACATCTCAAAGAACCAAACCTCTTTTGCCCTCAGAATATGATAAGAATAACAATTATCCATCAACTCTTTTGTACTTGCTAAGCTCCATCTCTTCCATCCAAAATTATTTCTAAATCATTTCACATGACTACAAGATGTGTGTGATATATTATTGTGTAATTTTTAAAAGAAAAAATTCAGTGACCAAATATATCAATAGCCTAAAATACTGACTTATAATAGTTGTAGTCTAATATTATGTCAATAAGGATGTAGAACTAGGCTGTTAGAACATAAGCATCTGTTTAATAATTAGCTTAAATTTTATACTTTTTTCATTTGACTTGCCAAGTAACTTCAAGGTTGCTGAAAGGCGAAAATTCTTGCCCTATTTTATGCCTGTTTCAAAGAATTCACCAATGAGAATCATGCGGAAAATGGACAATTATGTACACAATGGGCTGGCCCTGTTATTTACAAGAAAAAACCTACCTTATCTTGAACTTGAATGAGACTGTTAATTGGTTCTCTCTAATTGAATGGCTGAGTGGACACAGTATTATTCTCAGCCATTCTATATGGGCATATAGTCTTGTGTAAATGTTTGTATACGGTGAGTACACATTTGTATTATACTTGGTTTTAGGAATAATCCCAAGGCAGTTTCACTGTCACAGTAGGACATTCCAGTGTGAGCTGCCAGTATATTAACAAATTCAGAGGTTAAGTTCAGTGATAGCAAGTCCTAGCAGAATCCCCTCAGAGTTTCTCTAAAGGGAGTTGAGTTTGGTCGCCAAGTCAAGTGAGTAACATCCCTTAACTATCTATCTGCCTTACATGCAATGTTGCCATAGTCTTTGGGCTCTTCATTTAGTTCATGGTGGAAAACACCAGAAGCTCGAAAAGGGGAGAATCTGCTGAGCAGTGGGGAGGGAGGAGAATAAGGAGAAAAAAAAAAATTAGGCTCTTCCAAGGTCACCTTTTCCAGAAGTTGGGGTTGGGAGATCGAAGAGAGGCTCCTGTGAGTGCTTTTGATGGCTGAGGGCTGCAGCAACACTGGTGAGTCTCTCAGGAATGGCTCTGGAAGATCTGCTGCCACACCTGAGGCAGACACTCATTTATCTGAGCTACTGTGCTCGGACTGCTAACAACCAGCTCAAATTGGCTTATTTTTTCACATTTGTCAAGGCGCCAGCTGCACTGGCTCAGCTGTGCATCTGCAGAAAGGGAAGCACAGAACCAGGAGAAAAAAAAAAAAGCTTTTAAGTCATTATTCTTATTCATTTCCCCTTTCCCCCCATTCCACCCCTCCCCACCTTCTTTATCTCTATCATCACTTGTCTTTATTCTCTTGATATATTTTTAAAGAAATCTCTTTATACCAATCTTTTCCTTTATTTGGGCTAGAACTCTTGGCATTTTCCCAGTGACCTGTCTGCCAAGATACATTTACTCCACCCTTATAATAAGGCTGTTGTTCTAACACTTCCTGCTTTCCTTTCTTTCTCTCTCTTTTTCTTTCTTTTCTTTCCTTTTTGTCCCTTTGACTCTCAAATACTCACTCTGGAAAAATCACCCTTGTTAAAACAATGTGTCTTTACAAAGGTAACAAAGCTGATCTCCCAGACCAGGTTTCCTTAGGTAGCATGCAAATCCAATCAGATCAGTAGCAACAATGGCCTCCAGAGTAAATTGTGTTTTTGTGATGACTTTATTTTCCTCTACATGAGAGAGACTTTGCTTTTGGAAAGCCATCATCATACCTCATATCTCAGCTTTATGATTTCTGGAATGAAATCACCTAGAGTTTGAATTACTTAAGGATAGGATTAACAATAATCCAGCCACTAAAGTTGAGCCTTACAAAAGGCCTAAAAGCCCAAAGGACCATTGTTAGGCCAAAAACTATTATAAAATGACACCTATTGACCTTCCAGTAATGACACAGCATGAAATAATAGTCAGTAGAAGAAGGCATGGTTTTATAATGAAAGATGTTTCAGGCACTAATTGGAAGAATTAACTATGATTTATTTGGCTGAAAGAGAGAAGGGAGAGCCTTGAGTAACAAATTCCTAAATTCAATCAATGAAGACACTCATGGGAAAAATCTATGAAATTTTCCATCACCCAAGACTCTTTGGAGTATAGCAAAGAGATTAAGAGTAGCTTTGGGCTTTATCCATCAGGATTTGTGGTGCCTCTTTTGGGGGCACCCTAGGTTTTTAAAAAAATGAGAACCAGTAGTCTCAGCAGGCTGACTAACTACTCTTAGACCTCTTTTCCCCTAAGGTGGGTTTTATGGATAAGCCCATTTTTCTGCTCCTGACTTATACAAAGCATTGGGTTTTGATTTCTTGTGAGATCGGTCTACTTTATGAGATTGCTTTCCTATTTAATCCCAGGAATTATCCCAGTGATTTGCCAAGTGACTTTGGTGTGCTAGATACAGAACTATAGAAGAGCAATAGTAAAGAGAGATATTGCTACTTTTTAAGGATTTGGGGTTGGAATTGTGTGTTTTGTTTCTTTTCTTTTCTTTTCTTTTTCCTTTTGCAAATCTATTTGTGAAGGGGTAGGTAGATAGTAATTGTCAGTTTTTCTTGGTACAGAAAGACATCCTGACCTTATCTTGATAAATATCCCATTACACCAATCTAACAACTGAGCCCATGGTGCTGTTTAGTAGGTAGGTAACTGTTCCAAAGTATCCAAAGTTACTCTTGATGCCTGAAAAAGTTGTAAATTGGGTATCTTGGGAAGCTGAAATCACTCTGCCAGGCCCCTGGTGTAACTATCAGTGCAGCGAAGCAGCCATTTGCTGAAATACTAGTCAGTAGTACAAACAAGTAGAAACCTATAGGAATGTGTCTATTGTTTCAAGGGGAATCAGTAACTAAAGAGAATTAATGTTTCATTCAGGAAACATGAGCAAAACTGATCCCATTTTAATGTGATTGGGGCTGGAGGTTATTATTATTTAAATCTTTTTTTAAAACAAAGTTTTATTGATTTTTCATTAATAGTAATTTTTTGCAATTATTAAATTTTCCCTTCCCTTCCCTTTCCCCACTTCACATCATCAGAATTAAGCCTTCCCTTGGAACAACAAAAAAGTTAAAAGAAAAACTACTAATGCTGGGACATATGTCAACATATGCAACATTCTTTTCCTATAGTCTTCTGTCTTTATAATGAAAGGAAGGAGTTTCATTTACTTATCTATGGTGCTAAAACAATTTTCCACTTTAATATTATAGGAATAATGAATACTACATATTCAAACATAATAAAGATATCTTGGAGCAATGTATATTGTAGGTTGATTCATAGGTGAGTGACGGAATAAAATTTGGTAATCCACTTAATCCAGATTTTTTAAATGGGGAAACTGAGGCCCAGAAGGTTACTGTGGCAGGCCCAAGGTCGGGGAGTAAAAACCTCATTAGAACCCAAGTTTTCTGACAAACTAATATAAAAACAATGATATTAAGTTATTAAAGCTTAGTAAATCACACTCTAAGATATATTTCCTCATTTGATCATCATTATAACCTCATGAGGAGAGATAATATGGGTATCTCCATTTTATACCTGAGGAAATTGAAATTTCACAAAATGAAATGACTTGCTCAAGATCACATGGTCTTCCCAGACCAGATCTCTGACTCCAAGACATTTCTCTGTTTCACTGTCTTAAGGAGACAATATCTCATATATATATTTTTTTTCTTCCTTTTAGTGATGTAGAAAACTCCCGTTACCAATGCAGATTAGGACCTGGCTGCTTATGGCATTGCCAGATTATATAGTGTCCAGAGTCACTCTGTCAGTATTTGTGAAGGGTGAGACTTGAAAGCAGGTGCTCCTGATACCACGGTTCTATATGCTCTGTACCACACTGACCCTTAAACAATGTCCATGAGGGAAAAAATTAATAGGTCAGTCTTTCAAATAACTTACACAGGCTTGATGATTTTTGTTTGCCTGTACCCATGACTAGTAGCTCATTCAGTCACAGACTTGCTCCCTATTAACATTACATTAAATGCTCTTTAGAAAATGGCATGGTCATGAGAGCAGTGACTAATAGGGTTTCAGCCTATGGAAAATGCAATAAATACAAATGCTCACACTCACCTGCTGGTAAGAGGATTAAACTATGAACAATATACAGAAAGAATATGCTTTTGTATTCTAGTCTTCTTTTGGAATACTGTAGTTTATTTCTGAAATGTTATGGCATAATCTCCTTCTGGCTGTTTATAGGGATTAAGTAAAGAAATCTGATCCTTATGCAAAAATTGAATTGACTAAGAACATTGAGCAAGTGAGTTAGGAACACATCATCAATAAACATTTATTAAGCACCTACTATTTGCTCCACTGTGTTTTTGACATTATTCCCCATTCTCTTCTTTGCTAAGACCATGTTCTCCACATGCACCCTTGTTCCCATTTTTCTGTCCTCACAGAGATCCTTTCTTTAATCTTGAGTCTCTTCTCATGCATGATTTGCTTTCCTATTGCCTACAAACATATCAAGATCTATCTCACCTTTAAGAAAAAACTTCCTTCTACCAGGTCCTCAAGCTATCATCATAAATCCACCCCCACCCAAATCCTTCCTTTCATAACTTAAACTCCTGGGAAAAAACTCTTCACTTTTGTTGAGTCCATTTCCAACCACATCACTCAAGTAAAACAGCTCTCTCCAAAGTTACCAATGATCTTCTAATCTTTTAATCTCCAGATCTAGTGGGGTTTTTTTTTTTAATCCTTCTCCTTGACTTCTATGGAGCCCTTGACACAGCTGTGAATATTCTTTCCTCTCTGGGTTTTCACAAAACTGCTCTCCCTTCCTTATTCTGCCAGCTATTCCACCAGTCCTTTGCTGGACCCTCATCTATATCATATCTTTTTATGCCAAATGGCTCCAAGCTTTTGCCTTGGCCTTCAGTCATTTCTGTCCTATCCAGCTCTTCGTGACCCCATCTGGGATTTTCTTTGCAGAATTACTGCAGTGGTTTGCCACCTCCTTCCCAGCTCATTTTTCAGAGGAGGAAATTGAGGCAAATAGGGTTTAGTGACTTGTCTAAGATCACACAGCTAAAAGTGTCTGAAGCCATATTTGAACTCTGGTCTTCCAGACTACAGAGTGCTCTATTCATTCTACCACATGGCTGCCCATATCTTTCTTTCTCTATGTACTCTCTTTTGACGACTATCCCTTTTTTCTCCCTCTGTATCCTCTCTATCCCACAGTTTCAGTCTTCATTTGTGTGAAAATAATTCCTAGACCTATGTCCAGTCTCAGTTTGTCTCCTGCATCACCAGGATTGGTGATTTATTTTATTGCACATTTTCCCTGTGAGCTATACTTTGCCACAAATAATTAATTAAACCACCCACCCATGAGATGTTAAATTAAGTGGACTTTTGGGTGAAGAAATTAAGGATATTTAGTCTGGAGAAGAATAGTGTTTAGTCAGAAAAGGTTAATAAACAGAAACATGATATCTGCCTTCAAATATTTGAAGGAGGATTAGACTTTTTCTGCATTTTTGATAGAAATGGGAGCAATGAGACGAAGTCAGATTTCAGCTCAATGTATGGGAAAAAACTTCCTAACAGTAACTCAAGGGTAGAATGGGCTATCTTGAGAGGTACTGAAAATCCTTTCTGAAAATTTCCAGGAAGATTTCATGTTGTAGAAGGAATTCTTAGTCAGGTTTGAATTTTACCATGTGACCTGAGTTCCCTTCCAGGTCTTGTTCTATGATTCTTCTACTTCTGATATTCTAAAACGTTCAAGATGATTAGCTGGAATTGTTCATCTGAGGCTAACATGTGTTTCTCTTCTTTTTCCCATGCCATAGAATTTTTCTTAAAACACGTATGCTTTAATATGTTTCTCTTCCCTCCGTTATAATTAATCAGATGTTGATTCAGTATCTACTATAAAGAAGTAATATCTTCCGCTCTCCTTGAGTTCTTTCCCTTAACTCCAACTTTTTATGTGAACCTTTTTGGCACTCAGTTTCTTAATCTGTCAAATGAGAAAGTTGGAGCAAGTGACCATTAAATTTCCCCTTAATTTCTAACCTATATTTGTCACCTTTTTCAAAACCCAGATCAAAATTATCTCACACAAAAAATATGGCCCAATTAATGATAACTCACTCCAATCATATTTCTTCAAAATCCCACTAGCGCTTATATACTCCATCCATTCAGCAAACATATATGACATTTGCTTTCTAAAACTATTTCATCTATGCATGCTTTGTCAGTCAACAACAAGTTATTAGGCACTGTGCTAAATGATGAATGTCTGAAGAAAGATGAAAGACTATCACTGCTCTTAAGGAGTTCATATATTTTGTCAGCAACAATTAGAGTTCAAGATCCTTGAAGGTAGAGAGTGGGCCTTCTCTTTCTTTAGTATTACTTCACAGATTTTCAGAAGTTCTCTGAAACTCTTTAGGACTCTATAAATGTTCATTGCACAACTAGATAATGGGAAAGACTTTATAGCATCTACTGTTGGGAAAACAATTGGGGTTACAAGACAAACCTGAGTATACACTAAGTTACTTCCTCATGGGCATTAAATCTTCGTCATCATCATGATCATCATCATCACCACAACGTTAACATTTATATAGCATCTATTATGTTACAGGCACTATGCTAAATATTTCAGTTGATCCTCACAACAATCATAGAAAGTAGGTCCTGTTCTTATCCTTATTTTATAGATGAGGAAACTAAGGTAAACAGGGATTAAATGACCTGTCCAAGGTCACACAACTGATAATTATCTGAAGTAAAATTTGAACTCAGGTCTTCCTGACCTAACGCCTAGTAAAGTGTACTATTTGCTTTTGTTATCTACATGCATGCATGCATATATACATGAATGTGTATACACACATGCACATAGACACACACATATATGCTTTATACATATACACATCCATCCCTGTGTACAATGTTTTAATTACTTGTTACCCCATATAAAGAACAAGATTCTTTAGGAAATGCTCCTTCCTACTAAGTCACATTCCTGAATAATGTAAAAGACAAAAGATTTAGTATTTTGACCAGTCAATTCTTAACCCAATTATAATCGGTTTTTGAAAAAATGTTTTTCAATCTTGAAATATTCCTAGCAGTTCAACTGCTTTATTTCTTATTTTGTTCTCACAACTTGTTGCTAGAGCACAGCAGGAGTAAAAACAAATCACTCATTTTCTTGTCACTAATGATTTAGTTACTGGCCAAATGTAACATGAAATAAATATAATTATATCTTAAAAGAATTTTTTAAAAAAAGACACAGTAGTTCCCTGTTCCTGAAATACTGAAGGAATTGATATGCAGAATATAACTGAATACTAAAATATTAAAATCTCATGTTAGATTATCAAATAAAAAAACATCCTTTAAATTTCGGCATGCATAAACAAAGTTTTAGAACTTACAGAAATAAAGCTATCTATTATGTTTTATAATATTAAAGTTCTTTTACTACTAGTTTATCTAAGTGTTGGGAAAGAAGATCTCAAATCTCAGCCAGTACATGAGAACAAAGCAGATTTCATAAGTTCCAATTCATCTTCAGGATCTTGTGTATTTAGTAAGTGTGATTAAACATAGGGCAGCAGCTCTGGCGTGGCACAAAAGGAACACTGGAATAGAAATCAAGAGATCTGGATTTTATTTCTAGCTCATCTCCTGTGTAGTTGTATGACTGAGATGAACCACTTAATCCTTTAAAGATTTTGTTTATTCAAGATTAATACAGCAAACATTTATTGTCTATTGGATGAAATTATTGGAGTTTGGGTATTTAAGGTGTGTGTGGGGGAGGGGATGATTTCATCAGTGTGAAAGGAAGGAAAGAAGAGAGGAAGGGAGGGAATTAAGGAAGGAGGAAGGAAGGGAAGGAAGAAAGGGAGAGAAGGAGGAAGGGAGGGAAGAAGGACTTGTTAAATACTATATGCTCTTAATCTCTGAGCCTCAGTTTCTTCATCTATAAAATGTAAATAATAAGGAATACTCTTCTATTCCCTCTTAGTTGTAAGGTGTAGACTTTGTATTCTAAAAAGTGGTATATGAACATGGGGTGTTGTTATCTGTGTTTTCAGATAACAACAATTCAGTTCTTCACTTTACTTGAGATGTCTATTGGAACATCATGTTCTTTCTCATCCAAAAAGGTTGGAAGTAGAAGGGGAGGGTGGGAAATGACCAAATTTATGCACCTGGATGAGAAAAATCTAGGTCAGCCTTACTTAGCACATTAGTGCTGTGTTCAGTTAGCGCTCTTTCACAGTAAAACTTCCTAAGAAATGTTAGTATCTTTGAAACTATTTTTATATTGGATTTTTTAAAAGTGTCTTTGGGTGGCCTTTTAAAAAGACATTTTTACTGGATCTGAGGACTTTGGAGAAACGGAAATGGACAGAGTGTGCTGCTGCAGTCTGTCTCCTGTAAGATGTGGCAAGCATTTACCAATCAATCAGTAAACATTTATTAAGCTCATGTTTTGCAATAGGCGCTATGCTAAGGGCTGGGGATACAAAAAGAGGCAAAATATGGTTGCTGACATAAGTAGCTCACAATCTAATGAGAGAGAAGATATGTAAACAAATGTGTACAGTACAAGCCATATACAGGATAAATAGGAAATAACAAAGAGAAGGCCCTGGAATTACAAATAGTGAAATAATGTTAATAGTTTATCACCATGGGTTTATTCATGATCAGCCAGATTGCGTGTCAGTTGGGAGAGAGCTTTATCTTTTACTATGACTTTTTCTATGTTGCTTCAAAGGCAAAAGGGAAAAAAAGGATAATTCTCAAATAAAATAATGCAAATAAGCAATTAAAAACTAGGTTATCCCCATCTCCATCCTTATCCTCATGAACCTAATTGTCATCTGACCTATAGAGGAATGTTTTTGTGCCCAGAAACATAAGATTCAGCATGTATGTATTAAACAACTAAGTTCAAGGTGTTGTTGGGTGCTAGAGATACAAAAGACAAAAATGCCTGTCCATGGGGAGTTAAAAATAAGCAATAAACCCGCAGATGAATAGAAACAAAACAAGTGGGCAGCTAGATGGTACGGAGCACGGGCCCTGAAATCAGGAGGACCTGAGTTCAAATCTGACCTCAGACACTTAACACTTCCTGGCTGTGTGACCATGGGCAAGTCACTTAACCCCAGTTGCCTCAGGAAAACACACACACACACACACACACACACACACACAAGAAAGAAAACATTCCAAATAATCTCAGACTGGGTATAACATCTGGGTATGGGGAATAGGGAAGGCAACATTCAACAAAGGCCTCCTGAGGAAGGGGGAGGTTTGCCTAGCCCTTAGGTTTATTGTTGTTCAGTCTTGTCCAATTCTTCATGATCCCATTTGGAGTTTCCTTGACAAAGATTCCAGAATGGTTTGCCATTTTCTTCTCCAGCTCTAAATTCTTCACAGAGGAAATTCATATTGCCACCAATTTCAGGAAGGAGCTTTCTCACAAACATAAGTAATCATGTCGCACTGAGTAGAAAACATACACATCCTTACTTAATCTGATCAGCAGTCACCTGCAAAATGACCACCTTGCTGATTAAAAGTGGCATGGCTTGTTAAATGTGCAAATCACTGAAATTTTACTGGTGCAAGAGATTAGGCTCATGCTGAGCAAAGAGCAGTGTGGATAGATCCTGGCAATGAGGACACTGAGAAATAAGATGGAAAAAAAGAAGAATTGTGGTGAGAATTTCTATCAAAAAAAATATTGATCCAATCACAGGTCAATAAAGAATTAGTGACTCGATTGAGTGCAATCAACAAGCATTTATTAAGTACTTACTATGTTGCCATATACAATGCTAAGCACTAAAGATATAAAACAGCATTTTTTAAGCACTTACTATGTTGAAGGGCAAAAAAAAATTTTTTACTTTCAAGTGGCTTACATTTCTAATGAAGGAGACAATACTTAAATAATTATCATATAAGATACATAGTATATGGGGAACTTTACCCTGGACTAGAAATACAGTGGAAGATGACTCATAGAGTTTTGTATGGAGAGAAGAATAAAATAGGAGAAATAATTCATGAATTATAATAAAAGGGTATATAATTAAGTGAAAAATAATATATTCAGTAAAAAGAGAAAAAGCAACATTCCTTTTTAATGTTTTTTAATGCTAGGTTTGCAGGACTAGATTCCATTATAAATAGAAATTTGGTGATAAGAGGAAGCCACAGAGTTTATAGTTTATAGGAAATTGTAGAAGAAAGTCATAGAGAACTAGCCCAGTCAGGGAAGACTTCCTAGAGGAGATATCATCTGGAAGAATAATCTTAAAGAATAAAAAAGCTTTTGCTGGAGAGAGAAGGGAACCACCCAAGAAAAGGAATGAAGGTAGAATGAAGATATTGTGTGTGTGTGTGTGTGTGTGTGTGTGTGTGTGTGTGTGTGTGTGTGTGTGTGTTAAAGAGTGAGGAAAGAATAGAATCAATAGAGAATATATACTGGATAGTAGTGAGAAATGAAGATTGTTTCAGTTATATGGGACATTAGAGTATCTAATCTTTAATCTTGAAGTCAGTTAGCTTCTTTGCTCTTTCTGTAACCTTTTCATTCAGAGGACATATTATTCTCCAATAAAAGAATATTTGACATTTTTATACATTGCATCAGAAATCATCTAACTAAAGTCCACATGCTTAAATTAATTGGATTATCCAGCCTAAAAATTATGCTCTTAATCAAGGTACTGACATTTTTAGATAGTGTCCATGTAACCCAAAATGAAATAGAAGACTAAAGAAATAATTCAAGTAACTAAAGAAGAAAAAGAAAATCTATTATAGTTATATCCTCACTTTTTTAGGTAAAAGTATATGTGGTCCTGTGATAGCTAGGTGACACAGTAGATAGAGTACCACTCCTGGAGTCAAAAAGATTTTACTTCATGAGTTCAAATCTGACCTCAAACACTTCCTAACTGTGTAACTCTGGGCAAGTCACTTAACCTGTTTGCCTCAGTTTTCTCATCTGTTAAATGAGCTGGAGAAGGAACTGGCAAAAAACATTTCAGTATCTATGTCAAGAAAACCCCAAATCGGGTCAACCGAGTCAGGCGAGACTGAAAAAGTGACAGCAACAAAGCAAAACGTTTGATCCTGAATTTTCTAGTGCCTCCAATTTACTTTAAGGGTATAGACAAATTAATGATTTATGCTGATAGATTTAGAGACTTAGGACCATATAGATCATTTAATTCAACTCCATTTTATTGATGCGGAACCTGAGGCTCCAAGAAGTGATCAATTTAGCCAAGATCACCTGGCTCAGTTCAGGGCATTCCCACTAGTATAGTCTGGTTTTAAGGCTAAAAAGTCTTTTACTTTACAGAAAAGAAAGGGAAAATTATATGGCCTTGACAAGATAATCATTGTTACTTTATATTTTATTCAAGAAAAATCATTTCAATACAGCGAGTTATCTTATTGGATAAAAGAATATGGTTACCAGTGGAAAGAGTACTGGTTCTGAAGTATGGTAATGTCAGCCCAATCGCACCTATGCTTAATTCTTGTGTGACTTTGGAAAAATCATTGAACCTACATAAATCTCAATTTCCTCATGTGTAAAGTGAATGGGTTAGACTAAGTGATTTCCAAAGTCCCTTCTACTTCTAAACCTTTGATTCCAGTTTTCCAAAAAAATGATTTTATATGTATATAAAATGTCCTTGAAAGAATATCTGAAATTTCTCTTCTCCTGCATTTTCTCTTTGTATACTAACCTCTTAGTATATATTTTCTGACACATAATAAGTACTTAATAAATGCTTAACAAATTAATGAATTGTTTTCGTAAAAGTAATAAAGCTATACACTCTAGCTGGAACAAGACTAGGCAGTTGCTGACTTCTGCAAACTTATTGGTGAATGTGATATCCCCAAACTGTATAAAGGAGTAATGGAGGGAAGGTGAATAATCAGATATTAGGGAAGGAATGATGGCTTAGTTCAACACAAGTGTTCTCACCTCCCTGTCAGTGTCAGTATTAGAATTGTGTTTGGAAACACCCCAAAGGTATCAGCTACTGAGGCATTAGGAGAAATCTCCCTTTTTAATGCTAGAGTTGCAAGAACAGGTAGGGACATGAGCCAAGTCCTCAAGTGAAATTCTGACATTCTGCGTGGAGTTCCAAGGACCCTAAAAGAGTGGTCTTTAACTTTGGTGCATCCCCTCTGATGAAACCTATGTATTCCTCCTAAGAATAGTTTTTAATATATCTAAATATATAGCATTAGAAAGGAAAGCAATTATACTGAAGTGTAGTCATAAAATTTTTTTTTGGAAAAAAACAAATTCACACACCTCCAAGTTAAGAATTCATGCCTTATAGAAACCTTATAGAATTGAGGATATAGCTAGTGAGTGTTAGACGAAGTGTCTGATAGACCTCAGTTCAAATCCTGTCTCAGATATTTACTCTCTTGGTGACTCTAGGTAAATCATCTAACCTCTGTTTTCCATAGATTCCTCATCTGTAAAATGGGTATATGATAAAAACTATCTTTCAGAGATGTTGTAAGGATAAAATGAGGAAAATATTTTGCAGACCTATAGTGTTCTCTACATGGTGACCATGCTTTCCAGGGAGTTCTCAGATCCTATTGTGAGTTAATTACATGTGTCTAATTCCTATTTCAAAGGGAGGTGGGAAGGTTCTTTTGCTAAACTTTTAGGTGGCCTTCTCTTCTGTTCCTGTGCTGGATAAATGAAGAGAGAGAAATAGATTAGCCTTTTGAAAGGGTTTCTGGCTGCTTCTAGGGATTGAATGGGGTAGACAATCCATTTATAGGCAGTGAATGTTTCTGCTTTTACTACGCATTTACTAATCTAATTAAACTTTGTGTTTAAATTATGACCTTGATTAAAGGTAATGAATGAAACAAGAAGTTGAGAAAGAAAAAGCAGAGGTATAAATAAATAGGGGAGACCTGAGTGAGAACTTTATTGATAAGTGATTCTGGATAAGAACTAGATAATATGGGTTGGGGGAAATAGGGCTGAGGTAGAAAGTGGGTTATCTGTGCTGGTTGATTTTATACACACACATATGGGGTGTGTGTGTGTATATATATATATATATATATATATATGTATATCTATGTATATGTGTGTGTCTGTGTGTGTCTGTGTGTGTATATGTATATATACATATCTGTATTGTGTCTATACATACACGTGTGTGTATAGACAAGATGCAGACTGCTTTTGATTATTACATTGACAACACATTAGTAAACCATGATCTTTGAGTTTGCTTTCCAGAGTGGGTTCATACATACACAGATGCCTAGACATACACAAGTCCTTTCTGTGACCAGTGTGAATTTGCCCAGGATTTCTTCTTTCTTGATACATCCTTATTAACAGGGCTGACCTAAGCACTTCACAGGTGAGACTTGATCCCCAACTACTCCAGCATTTTTATAAAGTCAATATCCAGTCTTGTTGTGAACAACTGAACAACAGGTTTTCAGGACATATTTTTAAATTTAATCTGCATTTTAAACATTCTTCCATCATTTTCCTAAATTACTAGATAATCAAGGGAACAATAAATCAAGCCCAAATTTGTAGAATTTGTTTATTTCATTGAAATTCACTCTGAAAATGTAGCTCCTAGTTCTCACAAGTGAGTAAAAGTGGACTCCAGGAAACAGCTCAGCTGTGAAAAACAGATATGATGGTAATGATTATTTGAAGCTAATCACTGGAAGCTATGGGGCAAAAACCTCTTTCTTAGAATACAGGAGGTTTCAATTCTGGACCAAATGACTTTTGATAAGTTTCCTAAGCTTTTAAGCAAATCATCTAACCTCTTTGAAACTCAGTTTCCTCATCTGTAAAATCAGGAGGTTGGGTCAAATAATTTCTAAGCTTCCTTCCCCCTCAAACTTTTTTTTTTTTCATTTTATAGTACCATACAAACTATAATTTAAGTGTCTGTATACACTCTAGGTTTTTACCATGAAAGACTAGTTTAAATATATATTCAAATATTTATCTCCATATTTAGTCTCAGCATGGGGTTTGTTTTAGCATGTGGGTGGAAACTCCATTGGTTGTTTCTGTACAGGATTTTTTTTTAAAGGTAGCTGTTTTTATTTTGGTCAGCTGCATCTTTAAAAAGAAGAAAGAAAGAAAAAATTAATATGACAAAGATTCCTTAAGTGCCTGCTATGTGTTAGGAACAAAAGTTAAGTAAAAATCCTACCTTACTTTGAGAAAAAGGGGAAATCAAAACTTCTCTGTAACATACACATACACACATATCTGTACACACATGCAATTATTTGCAATATTTAAATATCAAATCTTATTATAACATCAAAATTGAGATAGATATTAAAAAAGATTTTACATCTCTATCTTGTTTTCCTCATTCTGGGCAATTCCCATATTTATTGACTACAGCAACAACTACAACAATTTAACTCAAAATACTATGGATACAAATTCTCCAGGGAAATTTACCTGCAGCTGCTTTCTCATTCAGTTTTATTTTTAATGTCTCATGAATTCTTTACATATAAAAAAACTTGTAAAAATGTGCTTAAGTTTCACCTCTTCCCTAAAATTTTCCCTTACTACTAAGATAGGATCAGGAAGATTTCCTTCTTCTTTGAGTTACAATAACATTTACTACCCTAATCACATAAACAGTACTGACTACTTGCTGCCTAATACTTAACATCTCTTTATTTTTAATCAAGTTATCAATAATAGCAATAATACTTAATAATGGTAACCAAACTTTATATAACTCTGTAACATTTGCAAAACATTTACTTGGATTTTCTCCTATAATCTTTACAACAATAAGTCTTATAATAATTATCTCTCCCCGTTTCATAGATGAGAAAACTGAGGTTCAAAGAATTAAACATATTTGCCCAGATAGTAAATATCGAAGGTGGAATTTGAATCTAGGTTTTTCTAAATCAAAGCTCTGTCAACTGAGACCATATAAGCCCTTCACTGATCAATATTTCTTTGCATTTCCCAGTCATTGATACTTAGCAAATGTTGACTTTTGGTATTTCAGATGCAAATCAGTCAATCAATAGGAAGTCTATGAATTGCCTACTATGTACCAGACATTGGATTAAGCAACAGAAATATGCATTCAAAAGTGAGATAGTCACTGCTCAAAAAGCTTAAATTCTACTAGAGAGCCACCACAAAATCACAGATGAGAATATAGAGGGTCCATACAAAATAAATATGTTGTTGAGGTTGGGGGTCACATCTTGGAGAGCTAATACTAACAATTAAATTAAGAAAGATCTTTTGAAGTGAATGACACTCTCATTGAGCCTTGAAAATAAAAATTTCAAGAAGGGAAGCAAGGAAAAACAACTAAGTGTTGATATATGTATTAAAAAAGGTGAAAATTGCTACAGGAGTATTATATAATAGAGTAATTTTAGAATTCAGAGAAGGCTTTTTAAAAAGAAAACAGTATTTGGATGATAGGTTAAAACAATATCTTTGGGTTTATATCATATTTAGTATTACTGTAATTCCTTGGCTTTCAAAAATGACAGCATACTATATGGTTGGGCCACACATTCTCCTGGATACTGAACAGCCATAAGAAATTTATGGGAAATAATCATTTAAGGGGAAGAACAGTGTGGCTGAATTTTTCTTTGTCTTTCTTTGTGTTTCTTTCCCAAGATAGATAGGGCTGGCTGGTACATTATACACTATAATCCCATCTCACTGGGGTCAGACTTTGAATTGAAGCAGTAGTCTAGGAAAACTTCTAATGGCTTAACTATGCCTGACAGAAAGTCTCTTCCTGAGATTAGCTCAGCTTTACCTGTTCTGCATTCTAAATGTGTGCTTTGGGATTAGTGATGACAGATTTGCTAACATTTTGTTTGTTGATTTTGAAAAGGTAACAGACAGAAAGGAAAAGTATAGTTGGGCAAAACATTTGGATGAATACCTTTTGGCCCTCAGAGATTTAGGAAATGATTGCCAAATTTGGGGCTGCTGTGCTTTTTAGAAGCAAATTGAAATATATGGAGTGGGAGTAATCGATTTTAAATATTCTAAAATTCTTTTAAATTCAGTAAGCCTTTATCAGCTACCTACTATGTGCCATGTAACTGAGGAAAATAAAAATATTAAATATGCTTTAAAAATTTGGAAAGTACTTTAAAAAATAACCTAAACTCTAATTACTCTGGCTATAACTAGACTCTGCTTCATACTTAGGCAGAGCTCAGTTCATGGTAAGACCTGAGTTCAATGACTGAAGTAGAAATATGTTTAATATGATTGTGTATGTACCACCTATACCAGATTGTTTGCCATCATGAGAAAGGGAGAAGAGAAAGAGGGAGAAAAAATTGGAACTCAAAATCTAATAATAAGGAAATGTTGAAAACTATCTTTTCACATCATTGGAAAAAATAAAATACTACTAAGAGATGGGGAGATGTGAAGTCCAAATTAGCTGCCTGTTGATCTCAGGATCAGCCAGAGTCAGAATCAGCAAAAGTCCTTGGTCTTTAGGGAGGAAAGTAAAGGAGATGGGCGAAACTCCACGAGGCTCACCACCAACCTCCCTTCTCCTTCTCCTTCTGCAAAGTGACTCTGGCTTGTCTTACTCCACCCACTAATCCCTGCTACAATTATCAGTATACACCAAAAGATCCAGCCAGCACAGAATAGTGAGAAGGGCCATTTTCCAAGCATATGCTAATAGAGTATTGTCCAATAGGTAATTAGCTTTAAGTGCTCAGTTGTCTGATTCCAGTGCACCTATTTAGAGTTGCAGCCTTTTACAGGGAGATAGTTTAAAAAAAAAAAAAAACTGGCAGTGTTATCCTAGACAAGTCATATAACTTCATTCAGTTTTATTTTCCTCATCAATAATAAATGGGTACAATAATAGCACTTACTACCTAGGATGGCTGGATATAAATGAATAAAATGAAATTATATATTGAATGTGCTTTACAAACTTTAAAGCCTTACATAAATATTAGCTATTGTTATTTTTGTTGGTAGTTGCTAGACACCAAAAGTCCTTCCCAAATTTCAAAGTAGATTCTATACCAATATGAAGGTTCTGAAATTAAGCTGAAGCTTTGAATATCCTCTTAAAATGAAAATTATATAATGTGGGAAAGATAATATTAAGACATTGTCATTCACTAACATCTTAGGGCCAGTAGTCATGCTGTGATATGGTAGAAAGTATTCAACTTAAGAATGCAGAGACCTGAAAAGCACTCCATATATGACATTGGCCAGCTGTTTGACCTTGGACAAGTGACTAAACCTCACATCCTACCTCAAACACTTGCTAGCTGGGCGACCCCAGACAAATCACTTATTCTTATTGTGCCTCAGTTTCTTTATCTGTAAACTGAGAGTATTAATTTAAGTATTAGACTCCATAAACTCTGTTAAGTCTTCTAAGTCTAAATCTGTGAAACTGTGAGCTATTAATTCTTCAATAGCAAGAAAGACAGGGTCCTTAGAGTAAATCATCTTCCCTCTTACCTCGAGGCATATTAATAATAACACCCTCTTCTGGAAGAGTGAATTATCCTTCACTGGTAGTGATGACCATCCCATCCAGACAAGGTGGGGGCTGGGATTATGTCTCATTTACAAAGAAAGACAGTGAAAGGTGAAATACCTTGGTCAGAATGACATCAAAAAGGTCAGCTTTTGGACAATTACTGTCTTCCTACTTCCTACAACACCCATTTAATGATAGCTTAGGGAAAAAAAAGGGAAATAATGTCACCTTGTTAAGAGAGACAAGAATGACTAATATAGGATTGTCCTTAAACCTGATGGAAACAAGATACCTATTCAACCTGGAGATGTTGAGATAAGGGGGACAGGAAGGTGCAATGAAATCAATTGCCATCTATGGGACAATCTAAAACCCTCTGCACATGTGCCTGGAAATCTGCTCTTTCATCTTATGATGCTAAGCTGTGACCAGGACTCAAGGGGGAAATTAACTAACTGAAGTGCATTAAAATAGGCTTCGAAACCTAAGGTCCTGAAGGTCTGTATGGATCTAGGTGGGGAAAAGTATGGCCCTAGAAGAAGGGTGATGGTGTGCTAAAAATAAGTTGGAGGAGAGAGTGTCTCCAAAGTCAGTTCGGAACTGATAGGTATTCAATGGTCAATTCAAGGATGTCAGAGTCAGCACTTAGTTGGAGAGCACATCAAATCAGATCCTAATTGGCTAGACATGGCCAATGTCCTACATTCACAAAGTACAGAAATAAAATGGAGTCTCTTCAGGAAGTCCAATGGAATCAGCCAGAAGCTGTTCTCAAACCCCAAGTGCTTAAGTGATTTAAAAAAAAATTATTTTAGTCTTTGCTATTATGTTCTGGTGCCCAGCAGTATCCCTCCCTTTCCTGGTCTGGCTGCCACAGTGTCTTTTGTAAAGTGAGTAATGTTAACATCTAGGACATTCCAGCCTGTCAGAGGTCACTGTTGTTACAAGTTTTAGAGTGAACATTTCTAGTAATAGGTGAGACCATGAAGACTACTCCAGGCTACACTTTGAAGTTGGAGTCTTGAGAAGTGACAATACATTTTTCAAACAGCTGAGAAAAGCTACATGGCTTGTCCTCTCTGTCTATGGCTCAGGCTTAGATCTGCTCATCAAGCAGGGCTAGTATCATTTTGAAAAAGGTAAAATTTGCCTTAAGGATATTACTTATTCCTTCAAAATCCTCTGTCCTTTTCTCCCCCCCTCCCCATGTGTCTTCTCACTTATTATGCTCCTAAATACAGAGGGCCTCTTCTGCTTCCCCTCACCCTACCCCATTGTCTTCACCTAGCAAGCATTTATTAAGCATCTTCTATGTGTCAATCACTTTGCTAGGATCTGTGATTATAAAGGTAAAGAAAAAGTCTCTCCTCTCAAAGAGCTAATTCTAAGGAATAACTATATGCATATATAAGGATAGGGATAAAACTGATGATTTCATTATATGAAACTCCCAGATTAAAAACAACCACAAAAACCTCTTTCTACCAATCAGTCTGGTTACTTCTTACAACCTTATGGGGCATCATGAAATCAAATGACTTTCCCAGAGTTTTGCAGCCCATGTGTTTCAGAGGTAAGACTTGAATTCAGATCTTCCTGGCTTCAAGACCAACTCTTTGTCACAGCTGTCACAGCTGTCTCTGAGTATATGTGATACACGATAGTTAGAGAGAATTAGCACTAGCAACGTTGGCACCAGGACAAGCTTCCTATGGAGCAGTGGTGGGGAACATTTGCCCCACATGACATATAAGGCCCTTGAAATCATTTGGTCTGACCCTGCCAAGATAACCACAGATGATGATGAGCTGAAAATTGGGTACAATAACTTCCCATTACATGAGTTTTTGTGTTGATAATTTTGTATGGCCCACATATGATGTTATAAATACTCAAATGACCCCTTGTAAAAAAAAAAAAATTCTCCCCCCTCCCCCCACTATAGAAGGTGGTACCTGAAACCCACTTTAATTCATAATAGACATTCTGCTAATTCAAGAAGCCAAGATTTCATCAATTAGTGGGAACTCCCTAAGGCCATGCACATATTACCACTCTATAATTATTGATTTAGTTATCTGAAATTTAGAGAGGTATAGACTTGCCCATGATGACCCAACTAATAGTTGAGGAAGCATTTGAATCTTGGTCTCCCTGACTCCAAGTACAGCAGTCTTTTATCATATCATCTAGTGATCAATGGTAATAATGAGTGGGGATGAATTACCCTCCCATTATATAGATAATGTATTTGCTTTCTGGAGATGCAGTTCTCCAAAGGAGTGACTTCTAGTTATGGGATTTCAGGTATAATATAAGGAGATAGGAGATAAGGGATCCCTTTGAATAAATCCTTTAAGAAAAGCTCTACTGTTATCAGGTTTTCCTTTTGTATGGGAGGCCTTAGAGAAAAGTATGAAAAAATATTGGATTTGAAGTTCAGTGACTTGGGTTTGCATTCTGGCTCTCTCTCCGTATCTTAGGTAAGTGCCTTTGCTTCTCCGGATTTTAATATCTCTTCCTATAAAATGAGAGGATTGATGTCTCTGATTCTGTGTTGCAATTGTGTTTGTGCCCTGAGCTCAGACCCTCTCGGACTCTGCATGCCATTTCCTGTCTTTCATTTCTGCCTCAAGACTATTATATGTTCTTTCATGATTTTAGTCATGTCCCTGAAGGAAGACCATCTGACTTTCTATGGCAGAACAACTTTTTTTTTTTTTTTTTTTTTCTGCTTCCAGGTTTCCTTTGCACCAGGGTTTTTAGCATGTAGATGAAAGTGTTGATTCATTTGCCTCATGTAATCTCTGGTTCTTCTGTTTGGAATCCCTCAGGGTTTGTGGGGGCAAATGCTTAGGACACCCCTGAGTATCCCTCCCTTTTGGGGCAGTAGGGAAGTGGTGGTGTGCTGCCAGAGGCTAGGGAAGGAGTCAGGGAGGAGCAAAGCTGACAATAGGGTGTCTGAGAATCATGGGAGTCCATCTTTAGACAGCAGTGGCTTAATGCCTTTCCCTGGAGCTGATGCCACCTGTCACTCCTCCCAATTCTCTAAAACTATCCTCCATCAGGTTGCAGGGGTGTGGAAGAAGCCAAGGGGTAAAGACTCCAACACAGTGTTTCAGATCTGACTAGAACCAACATGTTGAAGTCTTTGCAGCCAATTCTGAAGAACTTTTGATGAAAAATACTCCATGTCTCCAGAGAAAGAACCGATGGAGTTTGAAAGTAGATTGAAGCATAACTCTTAAAATTTATTTTTTTTCTGTTTTCTTTCTCAACACAGACAATATGTAAATATGTTTTGCATGACAGTACATGTATACTCCCTATCAAACTGCTTGTCTTCTCAAGAAGGGAAGAGGAAAGGGAAGGAGGAAGAAGAATTAGAACTCAATATTATACTTTTCCCATTTGACAGTATTTTAATTTTTCCAATTACATTCAAAGACACTTTTCAACATTCATTTTTATAAGATGTGGAGTTCGAATTTTTTCTCCTTCCCTCACTCTCCTTTTTCCTCCCTAAAAGAGCAAGTAATCTGATACAGGTTATACATGTACAATCATGTTAAATATATTTCCACATTAGTCATATTATGAAAGAAGGATCAGAACAAAAGGAAAAAACCATGAGAAAGAAAAAAACTGAAAAGTATGCTTTGATTTGCCTTCAAACTCCATAGTTCTTTCTCTGGTTGTAGATAGCATTTCCCATCATGACTCTTTTGGAATTGTCTTGGATCAACATGTTGCTGAGAAGAGCTAAGTCTATTATAGTTAATCATCACTACAGTTTATATTATTGAACAATGCTGCTGTTACTATGTATGATGTTCTGGTTCTACTCACTTTAGTCAGCATCAGTTCATGTAGGTCTTTCCAGGTTTTTCTGAAATCTGCCTGTTCTTTATTTTTTAAAGCACAATATTAAACCATGACTTGTTTCATCAGGGGAATGAGTATATGCATGTATAAGGATGGGGATAAACCTGATGATTTAAAATTGATGATGGTGATAGAACTACTCCCTTATTGATGGCCATCCCTTCAATTTCCAATTCTTTGCCACCACAAAAGCAGCTGCTTTAAAGAGATCTCTTGGAATATAGATCTAGTAGTAGTATTGCTGGATCAAAAATATGCAGTTTTATGGCTCTTTCTTTGTATATAGTTCCAAATTGCAAAGCATATTTTTAAAAATTTTATTATTCCTTTTTTATCTTTTTTCTTTTGCAACATGGTTAATATGTAAAAGAAAGGGAGAGGGAAGGGGAAAAGGAAGAGAATTTTGGAACTCAATAGTTTATTTGTTTGTTTAGGTGAGGCAATCAGGGTTAAGTTATTTGCCCAGGGTCACACAATGTCAAGGGTCTGATGCTGCATTTGAATTCAAGTCTCCTGACTCCAGGGTCACTGCTCTATCCATTGTGCCACCTAGCTGCTCCTGGAACTCAACTTTTTTTTAATGAAACATTAAAAATTGTTTTTTTTTTATGTAATTGGAAAAAATATATAAGAATTTTCACTTTAAAAAATCTTTGTAGGGGCAGCTCGGTGGCACATTGGTTAGAGTACCAGTCAGGAGGACCTGAGTTCAAATATAACTTCAGACACTTAACACTTCCTAGCTATGTGAAACTGGGCAAATCACTTAACCCCAATTGCCTCAAGGGAAAAAAAAATCTTTGTAGAAGTTCTAAAAGTGGTCTGTAGAGATGGCTTAGAAGTAGCACTCCAATTTGGGTGTGAGAATAGAGGTGGTCTTCATCTTGAGCAAAGTCCAAGGGGCTGGTGGAATAAACTCCACCCATTTATGCCACATGGGGCAGCCTCACTCTCTATCCAGATATTGGAGATACAAGGGCTGAATGTTTTAATGTAACAGCTTCTACCACAATCTTCCTCACATTTCTTATATTTCACTGATCTTTGCTAACCTACTTTTGACTTTTCCCCAATGCTTTCAGGAAGAAAGAATTTAGATTTATATTCATATGAGTTCCACGAACTGTTGCCTAAGTTTACCAAGAGATGACCATGATGAGGAAACCCCAAAACTCTTAAACCCTCCTTAGACTCTGCCTCAGGGACTCTGCCCCACCCCAAGCACAAACAGTTTCCTCCTTATCTAAAAACCTATTGAATTCTATTCAAATTCTAACCCTGGCTGAAGCTCAAGCAAGAAGCCAACATGGGACTCCACCCATGAGTCCCTTCAGATGGTCCAAAGTCCCCCCTATTAAAAGGGCTAAACTGGAGTCCACTCTTTACAGAGATCCCAAACATGGCATCCTTACACCAGCCATGTCAAGGATTTCTGCCCACTGGAACTGTGATTCCGGTGCCCTTTTATCTCTACCCTCAACTTTACTAACTAAACTTTACTTCCAAACCCCACAATAAATCTCTTTTATCAATCTAGGTTTTCGGGTCTGTAAATTCCTTTACAAAGGACTCTTGTGCCACTACTAGATCTCATTTAACTCTGTATCCTTGCGCTGAATCCAAAGGGGTTGCAGGGGAGCTCTATTTGACTCCCTGTACCTCGAACCTGCCACTAGACCTCGATTAAACCTAATTTCATTTAGGCACCCCTTATTTAGTTCTCATCAACCAGCCCTAGCAAGTGCCTGAGTATATAATAGGCACTTGATAAACCTTGAACAAATTGAGTTACCCCCCCCCAGTCCCTACATTAGCCTCTTAACAAATGCTACTCAATGTCTATCCCTTTTTCGTCAGATCATGCATTCCATTGCTAGTGTTTAATGTTCTTTGATACTTCCTCCCTTCCACTTAAGTCCTAAGCTCATTTTGGATAAAGATTATTCCATTCTTTATACTTGTATTTCAGCCTTTTGCACAGTATCTGGCATATAGAAGTCACTAAATAAAGTCTTATTGATTGAAGTAGATCACAATGACCTTGAGTCCCAAAGTACTTAGATAAAGGGAATTGTAGTATACAAATTGCATTCCAAATATAGTTACTTTTTCCTTTAGGGTATAATATAAAGCTATTTTAAATATAAATTCATTCTTTATTTCATTCACATTTTCTTACCTTAAATGATGTTTTCTGATCCTCCTCACTTTCTGTCATTTTTGCCAGTCTCTGGCTAAGTACACCTTTTCATATTTTTGAGAACTAAATTAAGTTCAGGAATGCTCACCATGTTCTTGCCCCGTATAAACCATGATCATCTGGTTTCAAAGGATTCTAAGTCCTCTCTAGTAGGAGAAAATAATAACCCAAACCAAGAGAAATGTAAGCATTGGATAGGCTCTCTGGGCTACTACTCAGCCCAGAACTTCTGACTTTAAATCTAAATTTCCAATAGGTAACATAGTCTGGAGAACAAAGGGCTAGCTCTGGAATAAAAAAAAAAAAAATTGTATGCCATGGGCAGGTTGGATCTTCTCAATGATCCAGGCAACTCTCTTAGACTAGAAATGGCAGAGAAATTGCCATCTCTAAGACTGGAGGGTATTTCTACATCTGCAATTCCTACATTGTTGAAGTCACAGGTTGGCACAAAGGAAAGGCTATAGTCCACATGTCTGCATTTTAAGGATCTTCTTTTTCCTCTCACCTTTCCTTCTTCAAATGATCATTCCCTAAAATGCCATATTCCATGTGTCAAGTTATTCTATTATCAGATTTCATTCAACAAGCACTTACTAAGTGACTATGGTGGGTGTTGAACATTAAAAATATAAAACCCAAAATATAACAGTTCCGGTGCTAAGTAGTCATCTGGCCAAACTCTGTTTACAAATGAGGAAATAAGACACAGAGAGAATGTGTGAGTTTTTACTTTGAAGATGACAATGGAGGAACCAAGGAGCCATTTAAGGATTTAGTAATGTGTGGTGTTGCTCCAGAATTTCCTGGATAATGGAATTTAATCTTTTTAGTCTTCTGGCCAGCACCTTCTGGTTGCTTTGAATCAAAAGAGTAAAGAGGAAGAGGACAGGCACATCCTGTATTCTTGTATTCTGTGTCTCTGGCTGACTCTATTATCCATCAACTTACCAGCAATGGTGTAGTAACCAGTTAAAACCATCTCTAACCTGCCTCTGGCTGATTGATAGCACATCTAGTCACTGACACTGGGAGAGAAAATGAGAGGTGATGTTTACCTCTTGTATATTTTAAGATATTTCAGGTCAAGCAATGAATGCATTTTAGGGTCCTCGCATATTTGGAAGTGTTCCTCATGTCTTATGCTTCTGCTACTATACAACCCCTTTCCATGATCAAAACCTTGAAACTTTGTACTTTAGTCCTCACTATATATAGTGCCTGTGACTTAATACTGTTTGCCTACATTACTCCTATTTTTTTTTTCTCTCTATGGCATCCTGACACTACACTATATTGATCTGAATTTCAATCTTAGTAAAGTCATCCTAATTTACTTAAATTAAGTATCCTTAAATTAAACCTCTCAGCCTCTTCCCTCTTCAAATAAAAGTATTCATCCCATTTTTCTCTGCTGTAATTTCTACATCCGAGAAGGCAACACCTTTTCCAAATAAAAGTAACATCTAAAAATACCTAGGTGGGAAGGTGATTGATATAAGGAGAATGAGTCCCAAGGACAGAACTAGGCAGCCTGTACTTTTAATTTCGATCCCAAACTCTTTTGCAGTCTTTGAGTATCTTTGAAAATACCTTGCTGCTTCATCCGTGTTAATTCTTCATCAATCACAGCTTAATAAAAGTCTCTCTGACCACCAGAGGAACACTAATGAATTACTACTTGTCAAATACTTTGTATATGCAGCTAAGGGAATGATATACAAATTAGAGTAAACATGAGATCTGGCCAGAAAGTAACAAGATCTCTTTAATTAAAGAGGCAACAAGGGACCATAAAAAGCATATTAGATTTGGAGTTGGGTCCTGGTTTCGAATTTCAGCTCTACAACTTATCTGCCTTAACCAATCACTTAATCTCCATGAGGTCCAATTCTTCACCTAAAATATGGACTTCTCAGGATTCTTCCAGCTCTCGAATTATGACCCTGTGATCTAGAAGCAGCTGAAGAGAGCACTAGACCTAGAATCAGGGAGATCTGAGTTCAAATGCTTCCTAGTAGTGTGATCCAGGGCAACACATTTAGCTTCATAACATCATCTACCTCACAGTTGTGAGGATAAAATGAGATAAGATTTATAAAGTATTTAGCTCAGTACCTGGCATATTAATAAATTTAATTTTAATAAATGCTTGCTTTCTTTTCCTATTATACACACACACACACACACACACACACACACACACACACACACACACACACACACACACATTGATGTACCTAAGTGATTTTTAAAGATAGGCATTTTGAGAATATATACCTTCAAATGTGGCCTTGTACCTGAGGTATAGTGATTATTTTCACATATTTCCTTAAAATTACTATACTACTACTACCACCCATTATGATTAAAAATAATGGGCATTTAACATTGAAATTTAAAAAGAGTTTTAAAATTTACAAATGAAATAATATATAATGAAATATTTGACCCTATAAGTAGGTTCTATGGATACTATAATTATTTCCATTTCATAGATGAAGAAACTGAGACAGAGAGATCAAGGATCAGAAGTGGGATCTGAAACTAGGTGTTCATAACTCTCAGTCCAGAGTTTCCTTGTTTTCTAACATACCACCATGTTCCCAGCAGCAAAAAAAAAAAAAAAAAAAAAAAAAAATTTAAAAATGTAATAAATATGCAATGATGTATGATTTCTATTTGTTCTATAGTAAAGGTTAGTATTAAGAGGATAAGTGGAGGAAAGGAAATAGAAAAGCATTCCAAACCACATTCAGAAATATTTCTACTTTTATAGAGGATGGTTCAGACGTGGTTTTCTAAAAACTACCTGCTAGTCTTCAGTGTCTTTTTAAAAAATAGAATGATAGGGGGCAGCTAGGTGGCGCAGTGGGTAGAGCACCAGCCTTGAATTCAGGAGGACCCGAGTTCAAATGTGGTCTCAGACACTTAACACTTCCTAGCTGTGTGACCCTGGGCAAGTCACTTAACCCCAGCCTCAGGGGGGAAAAAAAATAGAATGAAAGAGATGATAGCTAGTTAGACTACTTCTGTATAGACATTCTTTCTATTTACTCAAATAAATACACTAATGGGTCAGAGCCTATCGCATTCATGAAAAATACTGTGCTTAATATTTTTAGAAAATTAAATTTTTATGGATGACCTGCTCTGTGAGCAACTAAAATACCATATCCTGCTTTCTGAACTGCTTGGATGGTTTGCTTTCCAGCATTAGAACAGTGAGCAAAGGAAATTCTGCAAATGTGAGCCAAAAAAAATCATTACAGTCTTATCAGTCATTTGGGATAATGGTGTGGAGAAAGTCAATATAAATACACAGAGACATCAACACTTATTTTCTATAAAAGTTTCAGTCTATTTAACAGCAAGATACCTTTCATTTGATAATGTTTCATTGTGTTGGCTTTGAGACCTAATTCAATTTTCTCTATTGATCTTTGTTGTGGGAGGTCATGTAATTTTACATCTTTGTGTATATGGGAATAATGATATTTGGACTACTTTTCCCCTAGGGTAGATAGTGCAAGAATTTGGGTTATCAGTACAAGAATTATTATCCATGTGTATCGTATGGTTATGGAAAGTATTCTGATAATCTGAGTGCAGTTTTAAGCTATTAGAATTATTCAAGCTTTTGTAGTTTAAAACCGCACTTAGACTTTTGGGACACCCTGTATATTACACTTAATTGCTAATAATAATTGCTAACTTTTATGTAGCACTTTCATATTTGCAAATTGCTTTACATATATTATCCCATTTGATCCTCACAGTATCCTCTGAGGTTAAATACTGTTAATATCCTCATTTTACAGTTGAAGAAAATGAAATTAAAAAAGGTTTTGACTTACCATGGCTGATAGCGCTAGTGTGTAGGAGGTAGGATTCAAATCCAAGTATTTCAAACTCCAAATCTAACACTCAATCCATTTTTATGCCTCATGCTTCAATAAAATATATGTGTGTGTGCATATATGTATGTGTGTGTATATATATGTTTATGTATATATGTATATGTGTGTATGTACCCACATATACATACACACATTTGCATGTGTATATGTGTTTATCAATAATGGGGAGAGGGTCTAGACCAGTGGTGTCAAACTTAAATAGCAAGTGGGGGACACCACTAAACTGAATATTGATTTAGAAAAATGCATACGTTAGTATGTTAATTATCTATATTCTATTTTCATTCATTTTGTCAAACAAACTCTAATTACATTTTAATCTCATTCAGAAGCATTAGTGAATAGGGCTCTTTGATCTTACTATATGATCAGCCTAACACTGCCAGTCAAACATAACTAGTGGTCTTATATGTTTTTTTCTGTGTGCATGATTCTTCATTTGTTATATGCCATATTTCAGGTACATCTACCATGTTTTTCTCTTTTGATACATTAAACAAATGAATCATAAATGTTGCATATGGAATAAGTTCTTTAAGTAGTCAAAATGGAGAGAGAGTATGTAGGCCTGATAGGATTTGAATAAATGGAAAGGAAAAGGGGTGGGTGTTTTTTGTTTGTTGGTTTGTTTTTGATGGAACAAATTAGGGTTGAAGAACTATCTGATTATTTCTTTATGAAAATGTGCTTTATGGGAAAAATGTGCTTCCAAAGAGATATGTGGATAGATAAATAGATGGTGGATGGATAGATAGACAGACAAACAAACAGATATAGACAAACAGATAGATAGACAAACATACAGACAGATGGACAGACAGACAGACAGACAAACAGGTAGATAGACAAACAGATAGACAGATAGACAGACGGACAGACAGACAGATAGATAGATGGATAGATAGTTTTAAGTAATATTTTAGCTCTTTGTAGTGGAGCAACAATACTAGTCAAGTCATCAGGCATTTCTTAATTACAGTTATGTGCTAGGCACTATGCTAAACATCAGGGACCCAAAGAAAGGGGTAAAAAGTCTCTAAGCTAAGGACCTCATAGTCTGATAATAGAGAAAACATACAGATAGCTCCGTAAAAAACCAGATATAGAGAGGGGAGATAATCTCAAAGTGAAGGCTTTAAGCATGAAGAGATATGAGGACTCCCTTCTTGTGGAAGGTAGGATTTTAGTTGGAATCTGAAGGAAGCCATGAGATAGAGATGGGTTGACAGAGAGTTCCAGGAATGGAGGCCAGAGAGTGAAAATGTCACCAGGATATGGAGTGTCTTGTGAAAGAAATAGCAAGGCAGTCAATGTTATTGGATCACAGAGAACTTGTGGGAAAATGAGGTTTAAGGAGACTGCAAAAATAGTAATGAGAAGGTTATGAAAGGCTTTCACAGTCCAAAGGAGGATTTCATATTTGGTCCTAGAGGTGAGAGAAAAATCACTGGAATTCAGTGGATGGGGAGGTTTCATGGACCTTTGGGAAGATCAGTTTGACAGCTGTATGGAGGATGGACTAGAATGGATAGGGACTTAAGATAGGGAGACCAACTAGCAGGTTATTTCAAAAGTCTGGCATGAGTTAATGAGGGCCTGCACCAGAGTGGTGGGAGTGCTAGAAGAAAGAAGGAGGAGTATATGAGAGATGTTTCCATAGTAGAAGCCACAAGATTTGACATCAAATTAGTTGGAAGAATGTGGAGGAAGAGAAAATGCTTTTTGGTGTTTAATTCAACAACTCAATAAGCATTTATTGAACAACTGCTATGTGCAAGACACCAAGTTCCTAGATAGATAGAAAAATAAAAATATAGCACTCCTTGCCTTCAAGAAGCTTACATTATGCTGAGTAGAAAAAAAATTATACATACATAAATATGTAAAGTACAAAATATATACACAGAAAATTCGAGGTTATTTTGATCATAGATTAAAAGGTAATTTGAATGGAAACCACTATCAACTGGCAAGGAGAAGGAAAGATGTTTTGAGTTGTCGTAGTTATATAAGAAAAAAGAGAAAGAGGGCTTCATAGAAAAGTTATTCCCTTCTATTCATTTGCATCAGTGTCTTTGAATTTAAGACTATCTTTATCTTCTGTGATTATGCATTTAGATGTCTCTGTAATGGTGGGATTTGAAAATTATCTGTTGGGCCGAGACCTTATGAATTTTGCATTTGGTATTATGCCCAGTACATTGTTTGTCCTCTAAAAAATGTCTTGACCTAATGTTCTTTGGGAAGAGTGGTAGTAGTAATGGAGAAGAGGTGTTTTGACATTTATATTGAATTGTGGACAAGAAGTACCATGACCAGCTGCTTAAATGGAGCTTCAGGAGGGAAGAGTGTTGGGTGAAGCATGAAATGATATTGTTCTTGTCATGAAAAGCAAACACTAGTTGCGGAGCAACAGTGTGTGGTGCATGAGGAATAACACAGTCAGTTATGGTGCCCCTTTGGTATAAGGAAATTCAAATATCAAAATTAATAAGTTGGACTAGGCCCATGCTTTCTGAATGCCAGTCACTGGCAGGGGAACAGAGAGATTATCCGAATTATTCTTTAAATGTGTCAACCCCAGAACTTTAGGATGTGACCCTGCATCAAATACCTTAGCACTCTTTGACAAATCTTCTTCACCATTAGACTTCATTTTTATCACTTCCACTCTGATTAACTGAATATCAGAGGCTGCCTTGCTCAACAGAGATTTGAGGGAGGCAACAAGAGTTGGCCTATTAGGACATAAACCTACAAAAGTTGCCTTATGTGTCATGAAGGCACTTAGGGGGCCAAGAAGTCCTGTCAATGTATAGTCGTCCTCTAATACAAGGAATACACACGACCATCAATGGGTGAGTGCTCTTTTGCTATTCTCTAGGCCTCCGCTGGCAACATGGTTAACACTGATAATTCAATCACTAAGAATGACTGGCTAGGAGTGAGGAATAATTAGAACAAGGACAATGAATTTTCAAAACTCATATTATCTTCCTTTCCTTTAGAATCCAAAGATTCTCACCAGAGTTATCAAAGGCATCTTTCCTTGACACTGGATCTCAGAGAGGGGAAAAACTTCCTCCCACCTTTTTGTTGAGTTGGGAAATGTGCTCCCATAGCTGATTGGTATAGAGTGGTAAAGAAAAGGCCTTTCATTTATTTTTAAAATTTTATTTATTTTATTCTTAATAAAACAAGCATTTCCATAACATAGGAGAATTGTGGGAAAATGATTGCATGTGAAATTGTAAATCTCATACAATTTGCTATTCCTTTTAAATATGTAATAAAGTTTCATGTAATTTTCTTCTTTTTTGTTCCTTCCACCTTCCCACCCTAAAGATGGCTACCATCAGACATATATATATATATATACACACACACATATATATGCACACACACATATATATATGCACACACACATATATATGTATGTATGTATTATATATGTAAAAATCATCCTATATGCAGTTCTATTTTTCAGTTCTTTCTCTGGATATAGATAGCATCTTCCTTCCTAAGTTCTTCGTAGTTAATTTGGGTATTTGTAATAGTAAACATTATTTAGTTACTCAATGTTTTTCTTAAAACAATGCTATTGTTACTGTATATAATATTCTCTTGATTCTACTCATTATTTCCATCAAGGCCTTCCATTTATAAAAAGCACTTACCCCAATTCTGAAATTATTCTTATGAAGGATTTAGGAGGAAACCAAAAGAGTTGAGTAGAGCTCTTACAGATTCACAGAACAAGAACTAGCTGTAAGAGGGCAGCTTCCTCAATAAAGGCAAACTATTTACTAGAAGTCATACTTTAGGAGGCCCACAGATAATACAATAATTCATATCCACATTTTCAATCATGGGTCACATTCCCAGAACCATCACTAGGCATAATTTTCTCAGAATGGGAGATGGGATTCAAATACGAAGATTAGACATACACCTTTAGATTAAATTTGTAGGCTATGTAGGACATGTCACAGACACTCAGATCCTTTTTTTAATTTAATCTATATTCTACTCAATTCAACTATGATTTGTTAAATGATAAATAGTAAGTGCTGGTGCTATAAAGGCCGAAGTAATGATGATGATGATGATGATGATGATGATGATGATGATGATGTAATCTATGTCACTGCCCTTAAAGAGCTTCTTATTTTGTTCAGAGAGTAAAACATGTACTTTAAGTAGATATAAAATGCAGGAAGTCCCAAAAGTTTTGGTACAATTTTAATGTTTAATAGCTGAAAACTGGACCAAGATTGCTGGATATCTTGTGTATATAATAATGAGGGAGGGAAGAGAAGGGAAAAGGTATCAGGAACAGATTTAGGTAAAAAGTGAAACCTGAGTTGTGGTTTGAAGGAATCTGAACGTTCTACAGGGGGGAAAATACACATTTCTCAATATCCTTTGTAAACTGAAGCTCAGTGAGGATATATTATCACTCAAAACAACAAGCCCTTATTAACCTCCTCCTGAGCTACAAGATAAGAAAAAAATCAGTCCCTGCCTTCAAGGAGCTTATAATTTAATAGAATCATTAGAAGTTCCTGGTTTAATAATAATAAAAATTAATAATAGCTAGTATTTATGTACTGTTTTAAAGTTTGTAAATTGCTTTACATATATTTCCTCATTTGACCCTCATAACTACCTTGTAAAGTAGGTCAGATACTCTTATTATCCCCATCTTACAAATGAGAAAATTAAGGCTCAGTGAAGTCAAATGACCTGTCCAGGGTCATGCAGCTATTAAGTGTGTAAGGCAGTTACTGAACTCAAATCTTCCTGACTCCAAGGTCAGTGTCCAGTGTACTGCTACACACTCTGCTGCTTCTGGTCCCTTGCTTAAATGTCCTATATACTCCATAAATGTTAGTTGGATAATTTGGAAGGCTTTAATAGGACTATAGATCAGGAGTAGGAGTAGGAAATGTTGGATCCATGGGCCATATAAGAACCACAAAATTATTTGGTCTGACCCTGCCAAGGCAACCACAGGTGATGAGCTGAAAGCTAGGTACAACAACTTCCTACTGCTTGAGTTTTTAAGTTGATAATTTTGTATGGTTAACGAATGATGTTATAAATAACCAAATGTCCCTTAGCAGAAAAAAGGTTCCCCATCCCTGCTATAGTTGGATGATAGGAAAGCTATCTGTTTCATCATTTCTGTTTCTGAACTGGTTTATTGGTAGATCAACCCAAAAAAGACCACTGGAATCCAGTTAATCATGAATGAAACTCAGATGTCATTTTGATCAGTTGCTGTGTTTACAAGCCCTCTTTATAGCATAAGTCATGAAAAGTAAAAGGCAAAATAAAGGGCCAGATATTCTTGGTTCCCTTTGGGGCTAGGTGATTATATTTTAAGAGGGCTTTAGGAATTTTCATCCTGCCAGTGACACCAGATGAGAACCTCCCGAGTGCTCAGTTCTGACAGCAAATACAAAAGTAGAAAAATATTTTCATCCATCTCTACTGATCTCATTACTCCAAGAGTTGGAGCAAAGGAAAAAAAAATAATAAAGATAGAATCACAAAAATCTGAAAAGTCTGACTTGCACTCAAGCATTGCCAGCTCCTATTCTGTTAATATAGCAAATGCCAGATGCCTGTGACTATAGGGTGGAGGTGCTGGCATTAGAGTTATTTCATCCATAAGGCTTGCAGGCATTGAAGAATGGCATCCAAATGATGGATTTTTCAGAGCATCCATATACAAAGCTGTAAGCACAGGAACTCACCACCTGTTGCTACTGCCTTTATATCTTTTCATTCTCCAATTAAAGATCCACCTCTAAATGAAGGTTGCAATCCAGGTCCAAAGGAAATTCTTGCCACCAAGTTCTTGGCATTGTTAAATATCAGAAATCAATAAGGTTTTATCACTGAAAATGGCATTAAAGAAAAGTCATTAATCCATCTTCTCTGCTGCTACACCCAAAGACCCATGCGAACTTTCCACAGCTGAAATCTTCCATATGTATTATCTCTTCCATTTGATGTAAAATCTTTGAGAGCAAGGGACTATTTTCCTTTTCTATCTGTATCCCCAAAACTTGGGATATGTGCTCAATATAGTAAATGCTTTATTCAGTTGGTCAGTCACTCATTCAAAGAAATCTCAACACTAGCATGTTTGCAGATTTGCCATTCATAGATCTGTCCAAATAGGAGCTACAACAATTAACTGCTTTCAGTCTTGGACCTCAGAAGCACAAATAAGTATTTGGGGTTGACTTTCTATTATGCAATATATATCTTGCAATGCCATCAATCAAGTTAGCATGTGTTTGTGTTAGTTTGAACTGTTCTGCTCTTTGGGGATCAAAGTTGACATAGTATAGACTAGAAGATAAAAACACTGTCTCTTCCCTTTCTTTTGATTCATTCATTACCAGAAATAATCCCTTCCTCTCTCTACTCCCAAGAAAAAAGTCACACATGCCTCTTCTCTCCCTTGTTACACCATTCCAAATACCTATGTATTGCAGCAGCAATGATGGGGGAGGTTATAAAACCAGCTCTTGATTTGTGAACTTGTGATTGAGAGGTAATTAGTGACAATTTCATGGTATAAACTCTATAGACAAATTTTCTTGGCATTTGTTTTATCTTGAGGTTTTATTCAGTTTTCTTTCTAAAACTCGGGGCATTGAGGACCAAGGGTGACCTTTCTATGAGAGTGGGTAAGTTTAGAATGGCCTGATTTCCAAACATAGTTATCTTAACAATTAATCAATTACTATTTAGCAAAGCTGTGCCATGGAGACTACATAGGTATTACCCTGTATGTAGAAATATAGAATAGGATCCCCCAGACTGAGGTCTAGACAACTTCTAAGAGCTCTTTCAGTTTTACATCTATGATCCTATCAATTCACTTAGTTGAAGCTAATACATGTTAAATCTCATCAAACAATAAGCTAGAATATAATTAGTTCTAAATTGTGATAGAAGCCAATATGATTACAGTCCTAATAAAAAAAGAAGAGACAGTTGGGTAACAGTGTTTAGAGTTATGAGCCTGGATTCAGGAAAACTCACCTTCCTGAATTTAAATCTGACCTCAGATAGTAGCTGTGTGATTCTGTTCAAGCAATTTAATCTATTTGCCTCACATTTCTCAGCTATAAAATGGGGATAATAATTGTCCTTACTTTCCAGGGTAATTGTGAAGCTCAAATGAGATAACACAGATAAAATGTTATGAAGATCTTAAAGCAATATGTAAATACTATTATTATTATTACAAAAATATGAGTTTTTTTAATCTGGTCCTGACCTTTCTCCATTCTTCAATACAGCTATGAGCTTCTTTCCACCACTCTTCAGGGAAGGACTCAGATATAGATTATTCCTGGGACAATAGAGAGAGGAGTAAGACTATAATGCAGGGATTATGTTAAAGATTAGTGGAGAAATAAAGGGAGTGGGATTATATATGATCTTGAAAATGAGGCAGAGAAAAATTTATATTTGATGCAGAAGAAAACAGGGAGCCAATGAAGATTTCCTTTTTTCAGGGCAGGGGAAATTAGCATAATAAAATAAATATTAAAAGAAACATTAGAATGAAAGTGTTGTCTTCCCCCATATTTCTCAGAATTTAAATGGCTAGTTGCTTACTACACAAACCATTAGCTCAGCTATATAGTGACCTAAATAAACTATTTTGAGTGAGACTAGAAAAATGGCAGATTGGCAGTTTTTCCATGATTAGAAAAGCAGCATGGCATAATGGATAGAGAACTTGACTTGGAGGCAGGAAAAACTAAATTCAAGTTCTACCTATGACACCTACCAGTTAAATGACCCTGGGCAAGTCATCTAACCACTAATGCCCCAAATAACTATAAATGACAAGTTATACAGAAGGCGCTGATCGGAACCAATAGAGGGAGTTCAAGAAAATGAGAGCTAGAGAGAAGAGCTTTGGACCCTTTCTATCCCTTTTCATTCCCACTGTAATTCTGAATAGAAACTACATGAGAATAACTACCCTGAAAGAGCTGGTAAGACTAGTTTTTGAATCCTCTCAATTCATTTGCACATAGTTTATCTTAAATGTGAGTGCCAGGATCTATTTACAAGAGTACCTTTAATTAGGTGTGTCTGCTTGCAGATATTTGAAAGATCAGGGAGATTTTGAAATGACCAGTTTTAAAGTAAAAAGAAATTAAATACCCAAGATATATGATTAAGGAAGAATCAGGCCTAGAATTCCAGTTATTTAGCCAAGATGTACTTTATCTTTGTGGTCTATTGTCCATTCATCAAGGAAATGTGTTACTAGAGTTGTAAGCATTTATTTATTTAACATGGTGGGTCATAGGATAATGCATGTAAAGACTATCAAAGATCAAGTAGTCCAACTTTCACATATTATGGATGAGGAAACTAAGTCCCACAAAGGTTCAAGGATTTGATAAAATCCCATAGATAGTAACAGTCTGGATTCAAACTCATCTCCTTTGATTTCAAATGCAGTACTCTTTCCACTACTATATACCCAGCAACAAAAAGCAATAATCAAGGTACTCCACAGCAGATAAGTCAAATGTGAGAATCATAGGCTGCATTAGGCCCATGACACTCCTGAATACAGCAGCAACCAGATTAAAATATAATTGGAAATCAGAAAACAAAATAAATGTAATAAAACACATATGGTGTTAATGTGTGATTTTCTAAATCAATATGTGTCCCACAGAGATCTTAATGTATGGTTTAGTGACCTCTTTTCTATTTAAATATGATACCACTGCTTTATAGAGAGACTAGAGGCCTATAAGGAACCATGAAAAGAGCTATCTGAAATGATTGAGAGTGAAATCCATGGAACTAGAGCTGTGCACACAATACAATTTTCACAAAAAGATAGCAAAAGAAGGAACAAAAAGAAAATATTATAAAAGATGATACAAGGGTTTGGAAGACAACAGAGAACAACAGGATTTTTTTTCTTATCTATTTATTGATTCACTTAGTTTTACCTTATTAAAAGATAGGGAAGGAATATTGAGGGTGCATTTCTCTCTCTTTACACATTTAGTTGTTTTTGTCAATAGTTCTTGAGTTTTATTTTTTTTAATAGCAGAAATATCAGCACATACCAATTAATACTAAAGAACATTTCTTTCATTTAATGTTTGAGGTGAGAAGATAAATATTTTCAAAATAATTTTTCAAATACTTTAAACCTTTGCTAGCTTTTTTGACAATTTCTCATATAATTGGAGATATGAATATGAGAGAGCAGAATTTAATTTATGGGAGATGTTTGTAAATTCTACTTTCTTCTCACTCTCTAGAAATGACATCTAGGTTATATGAGATGTATTAAAAGTTTAATAATCACTAGGGAGCATACATAAATTTACTTGAAACTGCATTGGGTATAGTCCTTTTAGGTATGTTTTGGTAAGGGGAGATAGGCCAGATGAGTCTAGAAGTTGCAGCAATATTTCTTCCTAAAGTAGATTTCTATAAACACATAATAGTACATGATAAATCTGATGACCTTGGTCAAGTACAACATGAGTTTGATTTATAACATAAAAAAATCCTTCTTTGGATAAAATCTTATGGTAGTCATTTACATCAGACATATTCTGGAATTTGTTATTAATCTACTACCTCCTCTGTTAAGCCATTCCACTTTTGGATATTTCCAATTTTTAGGATATTTGCCTTTAAATGTAGTCCATAATGGTCATTGCATTATCTGCCCACATTGTTCCTTGTTTTGGGGCCAAACTTAGTAGATCTAATTTTTTTCCATTTCAAATACTTAAAGAGAACTATCATGTCTCCTCTAATCTTCTCTAGGCTAAAAAAGGCAGTTCCTTCAACCAATCCTCACAGGGAACAAATGAGAACCTTCACTATTTTGGTAGCCATACATCTTCTGGACACTTTCCATTGTATCAATATCATTTCTACAATATGGTACCCATATACTACCAGAATATTCCAGATGTGATCTAATAATGAAACATTTCAGTCAAACTATAATCTAACTGTCCTGAACATTATACCTCTCCTAATTTAAATTAATATAATACTACCTGTTTTAGCTTCTATATCTCATTCAACTTTTCTTGAGGGAAAAATTCCACTAAAATCCCAAGATCTTTTTCAGATAAAATTCTAATTAGTCACACACTCCCTGTCATAAGATGATAGACATAGGGGCTGAATTTGTTTGGAACTGCCCAGGTAAGAAAACAATTTTTGCTAAGGGAAGTCAGTAGTGTTTTCTTCTACTTGAAGGCATAGAACTACCTAGAACATTGAGAAATTTTAAGTGACTTTCCCGGGATGATGTACTCAGTCTGTGTCAAAGACAGGTCTTCCTGGCTTCCAGATTGATTCTCTGTCCACTACGCCATAATGTCTCTCATAGAGGGTGATGCTATTATTGTATCAAAGAAAAGAACCAACAGACGACTCCTTTTCATCATCATAGTGAGAGGGAGTGATCTTTACTTTGGACAGGTGCTGTGTTCATTCCTTCCAGGGCTTGTCAGGAACACTGGGTTCCTAAACAACACTCTAGCTGTCTCCAGTTGTGCAAATGTATCTCTTGTAGTTACAGTCTGTCTGCTGTGGTTACTTCTCATTAATTGACAAGTTCAATGGAGCATGCATTACTCTTGTATTTAAAGAGCTAGCAATGTCTTTTATCCCCCCTATGAGAAAAGCAACAAGATATCCCAACAACTGTCAGAATAAGAAAAAGAGTTCTCTTTTCTCCCTCAACAATATTAAGTATGCTATAAATTCTCAGCAAGAGAACCCGTTTTCTAATCCTCCTGTCATTACAAACCCACAGGTGAAATTATCGAACCAGAAGAAACAGATTCAATCTGATATAGAGCAATCTTGTTTAAAACTGTGCTGATTACAGAGTTGTTTGGGGCTTTGTCACAGTTTTCAATAATAAATCATTTTTTCTTGAGCTTTTTTATCAGCCTTTGCGGTATTTTCCATCTGCATCTGTACACTTTGGGAATTGTGTGTGTGTGTGTGTGTGTGTGTGTGTGTGTGTGTGTGTGTGTGTGTGTATCCTTTTTTTCCCCAGTGGAATACATAAAATGGTTGGAATATTTTAAAAATATGCAAAATAGCTAGATATGGAAATTCACAAGACCATCATTTCACTGGATCATTTGGGGGCGCTGCCTCTTCATTTTCAGAAACCTAGACCCCAGAGAAATGTGCCCCTTCCCCCAAAAGGGGGAGACAGTAAGAGATTATTCAATATTAGAGCCAGAAGGGTCCTTACAAGTTATCTTGTCCAACTTTCTTATTTTGCAGATGAGAAAGCAGATCTAAAGAGGGAATGACTCCCAAATGACTCAAGATCACAAGTAACTGAACTAGGATTTGAACTAGCCAATTAAATTGAAAAGAAAATCCACCATTTATTGAATGTCTACTCTATATGAGGGAAGTTCTCTTGCTCCACATGTAGCAGTCTGCAGAATTAGAAATGGTTGTTTTTCCTTCAACATTTCCCAAATAACAGAGTGTAAAACTCTCACACCATCACCCCAAGCCACTTTCTTGTGCTGAATCAGCATCCAGCAGCCTCTACTCTTGCTGCATCCCCAATCACTGGCTGGCTGAGCTGTCAGTCAGTATCAGGCCAGGTAGCAATAGTATAACAGCCAATTAAAACCATCTCAGACTAGCCTGATGCTTTTTGACAACTCAGCCAGCCAGTAACAGTGGTGGAGAGAGGAGAGGTAATGTGGCATTTCAATTTAATTACCAATGGAAACCGTTTCTGCCTGGCCTAAAAGGATACAATGGTTCCATCCTCCTACAGTTTCATAGGCCCCACTATTCTTTCTGGGACCCGATCAATACAAAATTTCTGCAAATGGTTTTGCAAACTACAATCAAAATTTTCTATCTGAAGGGGAGAAGTATCCTTCTACCTTCCCCTTATAAAATCTGTATCTTCCTTTATAGAAACTGCAACCCTTTCCAGATCAGCTCCTCCATCTACCACAGTGTTAGAAATCTCCTTTCTTTGGAACTGACTTTGTTTTTCTTTGTATGTACTTGTATTTACGTATATAATGTACATATTGTGTTCTCTCTCAGATCACCAATTAATTAATAACCTACTGTGTAACAGGCATTGTGTAGATGCTACAGAAACATTAGAAAAAATGAAACATTACCTGCCATTAGGGAGTCTACATTTCATCAAGAGTGTATATATTTGAATAAATAAAAAACAAATGTAAGGTAATGAAGGGGAGGAGGAAAGGCTTCATATAGACAATGACACTGAGCTGAATTTTTTTTAAAAAGAGATCCTGAGAGGTAAAAGTGAGGAAAAACTATAGTGCTGGCAATAGGGTCAGGGAAAAAAAAAACAGGAAAGGAGAAAAAGGGAGTGTAAGTTTCTGGAAGTCAGTGGCTGGCAATGGTTAGCAGTCTTTTTATCCCATGGGTCTTATAAAATATATAAATATGGTAAATGCTTTTAAAAAATTCTTGCATTATAATTTTTATAGGCAGCAACCAAGGTGGTTCAACATTTACATGACATTCAGAATTCGTAAAGATAGTAGTTAGACACAGCTAGGACACTTTTAGTTAAGATATCTCAATAAGTAATTAATCAAAAAATCCAATATGACCAGTGAAGGAAATAGAAATAAAAGGAAAGATATAACAAATGCTTAGAGATACATAATTCTTTTTCCTTCTGCTATGACTTTTGATTGGTTCCATTCATAAACCAAGTGAGGATAAAGATGCACTGAATTGCAGAATAGAGAATATAGATAAAATATTAGCAGAAATATCAACAGCATAATTATCAAAATACCCATAAATGTCATGGGTGATATGCAAAGTTTAAAAAGACACCAAGCTACTCCAAGGGGATCTAAGTACAATTTTGATAGTCCTCTCAATGTGCCAGGCTATGGGAAAGTCAAGGCATTGAGAGTTCAAATAAGGCCATAACAATTAGAGCAGAAATGGTGAAGCATCAGAGCTGCCTTTTTGTATTCATAAAAGGAGCAGCTGCTGCAGTAATCACATCCCCAAACTATGTGATATTCTCATGTGTGTAATGACACTGCATGCTGAAGAAAGGGGGGAGGGGAAATCAACGTAGGCAGATTGTTTCTGCTTGAAAAAAAAATTCTGTAATTTTTAACCATTAGCTCAATTTTTCAAACATAATTCTCTTATGATGAGAAATAGCATAATGCACATAAGTAATATGGGGTAAGAGACTATATAATAGAACACCCAGTGGCTAGCCTTCTGCCTATTGGAGAATAGATTTTGCTGAACTAAAATATTGGCAGGATTAGGGGAATGGGGGGAGGAGCATTATGTTCTGTTCTTTATTGAAGAATTAAACTTCAGAGGAAGAGAAATACAGGATTTTCTTCTCTGCCTGGGTCTTAAGTAGAACAGAAGACAAGTCTACTCTTTAGGTGTCATTTGGACAGAGTTATTAGACTCAGAGTCAAGAAGACCTGAGTTTGGATTCTGCCTCAGATACTAACTGTGTGACCATGGACAAATCATTCTGTGTGGCTGTAGGCTGGTCACTAAACTTTTGTCACCCTCAATTTCCTAATCTATAAAATGAGGATAATAATAAAATCTAACTGGGAGGTTTAAATTGAATTAAGTCAACAAGCATGTGTAAAGTGTTTACTGTGTGTGCTAGGCACTATGCTAGGCACTAGGGAATACAAATAAAAGCAGAAAGAATGGCAATAAAATAAATAAAAGGAAATTGAAAAGACAATGGAAATAAAGGTATCCCCACAAAGGGTACACTATACATAAAGTTCAGAAGTAGAATCAGGAATAAAATCTAGAAAAGAATGAATCTATAGAGAGCTTAGGTGGTCTTAAAATTGAGGTTCTGGGGGGGAAAACAAGTAATCAGAGGAGCCATGGAGATGGATAAAATGAGATAATATTTGTAAATCTCTTTGAAAAATTAAAACACTATTAATGCTAGTAATTTATTACTATTCCTACTACTACCACTACCTTCAATCTACCTCTTCAAAACCAGCTTCAGTTCCATCTTAAGTGATTTCTGATTGTCTAAATTCTTCCTATATTTGCTCTGAAATATATCCATTAACAAATAATTGGAGCCATCTTGGTTTGTTTTCTAAATATTTTCTGTGTCTTTGTTTTATTGCTGCCTTAGATTATAAGCCCTTGAGGTTAGGTACCATGGCTTAGATATCTCCTTTATCAATAAAATTATCTATGGAAGCAGTAGGCACATAAGAAATATCTAGTAAATACTTGGTTGACAAATACTAAACAATTTGCTTTCTGGATGTGAATCCTGTCACTCATTTGTAGCTATCATACTTCTTAGTTGGATGGGGGGAAATGGATTTTATCTTTTTATAGATAGAGAATGTTTTATATTTATTGGAAATGATTTTTTTTCATCTTTCATATCTATCTTTTTTAAATCTCTAGCTGTTGAAATAGGGTCAGTGACCAGCTTCATTTGGTGAAGGAAATAGGAAGGATTAAGCAAATGATACATCAATAAATAGTGTTTTGAGATGCTCAGTTTAATAGAAGGAGAGGTTCTAAATCAGTCAAGAAGATACACAGTATACATTTCCTGAAAATAAATTCCCTCCCAAATTCAGCATGGGTTCTCTTTCTTCATCTCTAATAGTCATTAATTGATGAAAAACCTTTGAGAGCTTTTCTTTTGATCCCTAAAACAAGTGAAATTATTTCCATCTAATGAGCACCACCTTTGGCAACTGTAGCTTGGAAGAAGCTCCTCACCCTTTCCCTAACCTCCTTTTCTGTAGCAGCCATGATAAAACAATGTTTCCCCTGACACGAGGTTAGGCAAGTGACTGTCTCCTGAGCCAAAGCCAATAGAATGCATTGGCCAACTGGCAGCTCTGCCATTGTACAGGATGCCAATGTTCTGCACATCCCTAGAGATGTGTAGTCCCAGCAATTACACAACCCTCTCTAATAGGAGCTGTGGCATGCAAATTTCTTTTTAAACAAGAGATTAGAATTTTATTTTGTATCCCATAGCATGACGTATTTATATTATATTGAGTTAGAGGATTCATTTTAATATATATTTTGTCTTTTATGAGCATATTTTTCTTCCATATGTCACTGGAGGTGATCAGCTGTAGTCTTTTTCAGCCTCAATTCTCTTAAATAAATTGGCATTGACTTTTTCCATTACAGGAGGCCAAATTGAGCTCCATATTTTTGTTGTCACTTCATTTTGTTCTTCTCTGAAGTGCTTACTCCAGTGATGCATAAATAGGTGCTTAATAAATGCTTATGGACTTAACTAATGTCTTGGGGCTGAAAATCATGAAGGCTCTGATCACACTGCCTTTTGCCAAACTCAGGTTACATGGTCAAGGGGAATTTAAAATGTGCAGTCAATGAAGTATCTTAAGATGTTCAAGTCCAGCTCACATTTTTTAAGTATTATCATTGGCTTTGCTATCTTTCTAGACCTTCCATGGGGAAATTCACTGGAAATATTTTCCTGTCTTCTGGGATCAGGGGATGCGTCATTCAGGAATGCTTGGCTAAGATACACTGTTTACTGCAAGATGGGGTTTGTTCACTGGCAAGTTCCCTAGATTGTAAAGTTCATTGTGTCCATTTCAGATTGTTTTGATCATTATGACTTACACTACATATATTCAGTTCTTCTGACAGAGTGACATCATATATTCTAAATTTCTCAGGGGAAAAATGCATGCTAATTTTTGCTTCTGATGATATTATTGATTCATTATCAGTAAAGCATTTATGTGAGTGTGTGTGGTAGTGATGGTGGGTGGTGGTGGTAGTGGAAGCAGCAGTTAGGATGAGGAGGAAGAGGAGGAGGAGGAGGAAGAAAAGGAGGAGGAACAGCAGCAGCAGTAGTAGTGATGGTACTGGTGATAATAATAATAGTAATGATCAGAACCATAATTTGAAAATAATAATCAGAATATTTACCCAGGGCATTAAAATTTAACACTATATAAACAACTAAGCTCAGCACTTAGTTACTAAGAATAATTCATTGGGAGTGAAATATTTTCCCCTGCACCCCTGGTATATTAATGTCCTCACTTATATCTGCTATTTCTCTCTCTTTCTTTACCACATTCAGCATTTGGCAGTGGGCTTCAGATACCAAATATGTTTTGTGCTATTTGTCTTATACTCAACATTTTTTAGTTATGGTTCTGGTAACAGCATATCTACATTGGTACAGCCGCAAACTTTTGCCTGGTTTGCTTTATGACTAACAACTGTAATTCACATTTATGGGACATCTTACAAAGGCATGGGAGGTAGTTTACTACCTATGATGGACCATTAATAGAATTGAGCTCCATGAAAGCAAGGCCTGTTTCATTTTTGCCTTTATAGTGTCTATATCTGTCACATCTGTATACACTTAATAAATGCCTATTGATGGACTGATTGAAAGAGAAAATCAAACTGGCTCAAATGGGGATGAAACACTCAACCTTAAACTCATCAGCACCGTGTTTCAAATGATGGTAGTGAATTTTTTTGAATGACAAAATATATTTTTTTAATTAAGTACTTCATGGTACTTTGATCAAGTAACAAAATTACTTAATTTTATTTTCTCATTTGTTGCAGTTGGGAACAAATGAATAATTACAGAAGAAAGGTAACAATGTAATTGGAAACTAAAAGAAAGGGATTGTTTCCTTCTGATAACCATGTAGTCAATGCATTTCTACAAGTGAAGCCTATAATCTTTGTGGCAGAATTGTATTTTGCAGATACCATCATAGGATCCATTCCTGTATAGTTCTATGTTCTATGTCTTTATCCTGACCTCATAATCACTTTTTCCCCCACATCATTCCTACCTTACATTTATATGTTTTCTAGTTTTCATACTTCCTGAAGCTCTACTGATATAGAACTCTCATCAATCACATCCTACTATGTACTTGTCTATGGCCAATTTAGAAATTACTGTTTTATAATCAAGTAGTTTAGTTAATATTTGGTAATAGAGGTGAGATATGGTTTCAGTGGTAACCAGAAACCTATCTGTTGGTTCTCAGGATGATAATCCCAATATAGTTTCTATAATTAGATATTTGAGTATAAATAGGTTGATAGGAAGAGTGTGCATAATAGAGAAGGAAAGGACAAAGGTGCTCATTGGCTCTGAGAAAGCAGTCACTGAATTTCCATATAAGACAGGCAAGAAAATCCGAATATAGATAGTGATTGGATCTGCTGGGAGCTCTAAGGCAGGAGAAAAGCATTTTTTTTTACCCAACAAATGGGATTGCATTAAGAAATAATATCCACATCCACACTTAAATATGAAAGCTATAAGTGATTTCTATCTCTGGACTAAGTCAATACCTAAGGCTCAAAACAAGATGGGATTATTTGTGTGACTTCCATATTAGTTAAGGATAATTATGAGCACATGGATGTGTGCTATTACCTTTAATTTTTTTCTTTTAACTTTGAAAAAAAGGAAATGGTGTGAAGGAAAACACTTACTGAAATTGTGACTTTAATCGACATTAATGCTACTAAGGCACAAAAGAAAACTACTCAAATTTTCCATTTCCATTTGTTGTCATTGAACTCAGAAAGCATTTTGCAGGCTTGATATTATCATTTTCCCTGCCCAAACTGCATTAATATTACTTAGGATAAATAAAAAGTGGTCAGAGTATTAAAGCATGCAGTTGGGAAGAGAGTATTTTAAGCCACATGTCCATATTCTGGATAGCTATAAATATAGAGGCAAGTGAGAGGTGGATCAGATTCAAGTCTTTCCTGTGTGACCCTGGACAAGTCATTTAATTTCCAAGTGCTGTAGGAAACTAGATGATAGAATAGATAGAGGTCTGGCTTAATAGTCAGGAAAAACTGTTAAAATTCAACCTCAGATACTTCTTAGCAGTGTGAACCTAAATAAATCCCTTAACAAAGCTCTATTTGCCTCAATTTCCTCAACTATAAAATGGGGATAATTATAGCATCAAATTCCAAGAGTTGTTTTGATGATCAGATATTTGTAAAGTGCTTTGTGAAGTGCCTGGCACATAATAGATGCTTAATAAATTCTTGTTCCCTTCTGCTACCTCCCACCAAAAGTAAATAAGTTCCAGAAAATGTTCCTATGTGAATTAAAGGGAAGTTCTTTAGTAAGAGCTTCCTATTACTGAAAAATGTCAAAGATCAGATTTTTTTTAAATAGTCAAAAAGATTAAACACCAGTTTATTTCTGCAGAAGTGAATAGGTTCATAGACTGAGCTGGAAGAAATACTAGAAGGTCAGCTAGTCAAATCTCATTTTAGACATGAGAAAACTAAAGCCCAGAGAAGTTAGCAGCTTAATCATCTATGAAAGTGTAAAATGCATAAATTGAGTACAAGTTCATAGATTCATCATGGATGAAGCTCGAAAGGATTGTGGAGGCCATCAGGTACAAATTCCTTACTTTACATATGAGGAAATTGAAGCACAAGGAGATTAACTAACTTCCTCAATTGATAACACAGCTAGTAAATGGCAAGGTGGGATTATAACCCATGCTTCCAAAATTATTTTGCTATGCATGTTATATTATACCAGCAAAATATTGGCTAATCCTAGGTTTATAGTATAAAATACAAGATGTGAAACACAAAAATAGTTTACTTTATTTACTGTCAAATGCTAGTTTGTCATCAAAGCAGGGCATCTTATTAACACAAATGATAATTTTTAAAAATAAAAGTAAATAACAAAAATTCAATTTATGAATTCACTAACTCTTTTTAGAATGTTTCCTTGTTTTTTAACTGAACCATATGTATGGAATAGATATTCAGCTATTATAATTTCTCCCAAGATTTGAAAGGTAATATTTCAAAGATACTATGGATTAAGTGCATGTTTATCTTTTTAGAAATGAAGAGCCTACAAAAATATTTAAGAAACGTTTTCCATTTTGGAGCCTAGTCACTCTCCAAACTATGGAACAGCACAAAAATCAGCAATTGGCTTGAGCAGACATAATTTTCTAGAACAGTATATTGGTAATAATTACTGCAAAGCACTAATAACTGGTCCTCACTGCTATGTGCCCAACAAATATTTTACAGAATCTGTACCTTCCATACTTGCAAGCACTTTGAAAAAATATAGAAAGAAGATCAATGACTACAGTAAATGTTGGGTTAAAAGTATTAGGCTGAATTGCTCACAATTACATGAGAAAGAAGACCAAAAATTCTTTAGCTTAAGTTCTTAAGATTTTCTCTGACTACAAAGAAAGTACTCACCAAGGAACTAAAAATAATTTGGGTAAGTTACCATAGGGCTTTCAAGAATTCCCTTGTAAAAGACTGATAGAAGTCCTAGTTATAACTGCTAAGAAAATCAGACTAAGGTTCTTAGTTGTTATGGCCCGCTACTGATTAAGGTGATAATAATTATTGAAATTTCATTTGGGCATGATAGATTTACCATAGGGAGCTAACTGTTTCATACTGATGCATAAACTCATAGAGTCCTAGAGAAGCTGGAAAGAACTTGGAAAATGTCATAAAAATAATTTAATGTTGGGAAAAGAGCTTAATGAAATCCTCCCTTTTGAATCTTTAGTTTTACAGATTAGAAAACTGAGACTTAGAATAATCAATTTTTCCAAAGTAATATAGATGTCAGTTTTAAGAGAAATCAGAACCTAGATTTGTTGTCTATCTCCATTCTACTAGGATGCTTCTTGTTCCATATCCCTTTTATGAATTATAATGCACTAAAAACTTCTAAGATTAGTTGACCTTTTATACACATGCAACTGATTTAACCTCAATAAACTAATATTTAATCAAATAGTTTAGCTACTTATCCCTCTGCTTTTGAATTTGAAGAAATTGTTCGATTTAATCGACAGAATTCATCGACTATTTGGAAGCAATTATTTAGTATTTTCTAGACACTGCACTGCTTGAATTTACTAGTTGTTCAACTAAATTAGTTGATTAATATAATCAAAATGGTTGAACCATTTATAAATGAAGGTATAGAGTGTTCCAACAATCCTCAAGAAAGTATTTGGTAAGTATTCATGTAACCTCAGACAAATCTTGTAACCTCCATTTCTTCAACTATCAAATGATTGAATTTGATGACTTTCAAGTCTTTTTCAACTAGCTATTGTTTATTATTCTAAGTCACATAAACTAGTTTTTAAAAGTGGGAGTCTATTACTGCACCTTACCATCCTTAGGCTATCTCTTTGCTTTCCTGCTTGACCTAACCAGCTGGTAGTAAGCAATAGACTTCTGCTATTGTCTATTCTTCAGAAAGTTAAGATGTGCTTAAACCCTAAAACCCCCACAGGAGAAAAATAATATAGTTTGGCTCCTCTCTTGGTACCTTGAGAAGAAACACTGATTTCTGATGTTTTTAAGAGAATAACTTCTGAGAAAGAAAGAGGGAGGGAGGGAAGGAGAGGAAGGGAGGGAAAGAGGAAGAGAAGGAGGGAGAAAGTGACAGAGGGAGGGAGGGAGGGAAGGAGGGAGGGAGAGAAAGAGAGAAAGAGAGAGAGAAAGAGAGAGAGAGAGAGAGAGAGAGAGAGAGAGAGAGAGAGAGAGAGAGAGAGAGAGAGAGAGAGAGAGCAGAAAACCTGGATTCATGGATAACTCTCTAAGACTTCAAGATGTAGAAAAAATTCCAGTCTGCAATGGCAGAGGTAGTTTCCTTAACTAGGAATTCTTTATATCAATGAAGCCATTAGTCCATTTTTTCCCCTTCAGGAAAACATACCTGATCGAAGTTTAGATGAAGAGTGTAACAGTACCAAAGTGTGCAAGATCCTGATCCACAGCACTAATAACAAGGTGCTTGGACTCTCGCCAGGGTAATTTCCTTCTATGAAGTCTTACAAGGTTTTAGTATTAATTTAAACTTAGTTATTTTTTGCTACACTTGGCTGGCTAAGGCAATCTTATTTCAGCATTCTAGTATTAGTTTATTTAGACACTGGTAAGTGCTGAAGACTATAGGGTTTAGGCAAAGCTCATCCTAATAATATGTTTCCCCAGATTAGTACTCTTTGAATTTGAATTACTTAATTCTGACCCCTGGCTACATAGTATCTTCTTCCTTTCCAAAATTTTATTGATAAAGTGTACTTCCTTATGTTGGTACTAGAAACCATTTACTCTTCCTCTAGGAGGGATATTCATATACTGACTTCTTTTGAAAACTATATTTTGTTTGCCCTCTCCATTTCTCCTCTCTTTTTCTCTCTCATCTTTCTGCTTCCATGAAAAAAAACCTTCTGCTTTTTGATACACTAAAAAAGATCTCCTAGTCAAATCTTAGATTTTAATGGGGAAACTGCCTCTTTACTTAAGCCCTGTGGACCTGAACTCAGGTCCTGAACTTCAGTTTAATTCAGGGAATCTCTCCTATAGCTTATATGTTGTCTTGTTCTGAACCTGGATTCAGCTCTACCATCTCATTATTGAGTGAAAGAACTATTTGAGGGTGAGCAGATGCTAAATTCCCTTTCTGGCTATCAGACCTCTAGTCATCTCCCTACTTCTAGCTAAGCCACTTTTCTTGGTTAGGATTATATTCCTTTATTATCCACTCCTTCCTCCACAGATATCTTCGGCCAAAAGTTTGCAAACTTTGTGATTTCAGTATCTCTTTAAGCTCTCAAAAATTATTGAGAACCCAAAGAGCATTTGTTTATATAGAATATATTGATATTTACCATATAAGAAATACAAACTGATCAAAATTTTAAATTTTTATTAATTTAAAATAAGAACTCATTAATGTTAACATAACATTTTTTATGAGGATGACTATAGGGGCTTGAAAAATAATGAACCTTTTTTGATAATGGCTAAGTTTCTTTTCCTACAGTAATACCAATCCCAACAAATGGACCATTAGTAAGATAAAATAACAAAGTAAGATAAAAATACTGTCTCAGATACTAAATTGTGTGAACCTGGAAAAGTCATTAACTTCTTATCCTCATTTTCTCAGTCTGTAAAGTGGAAATAATAGTGATAACTTCTCTGTGTTGTTTAAAAATCAAATGAGATCATGTGTGCTAAGTATTTTGTAAACTTTGAAGTGCTATAGAAATGTCACTTATTTTTTATTAATTATCCTTAATGTCTTTGTTATAGAAAAAGAATGTTGGCATCCTTGATGTCTTCCTATTGCCAGCTATACAATCTCAGATTTTTCTGGTTTGTACTTTTGTCAGTCAGATTGTTTATGCCCCCTGATAAAAAGTAATAAGCTTTAAAAAATGCTAATCGGGCAGAGGCTGATGCCCCTTATCCTCGCATCAGTGACTTCCAGAGTGATCTTCTTTCTAGTCATTTTGCAAGAGCACTGCAAAAGTACAAAGTGCTTCACCAAAGCTGACATGACGGCCTATTTAGTGTGCCATAATATAATTTACTCTCACTAAAGGTCTTTGGGGACACGACATCGCAAAACAAAATGCAATATCTAATATAGACTTGAACAAAAGTGCATTCTTGTGGTATAGCCATCCTAAATGCTGTTGTTAGAGGACAGGGATAATAAGAGGGGGAAGGAAATACTAAAAAGTATAGGGTGAAACAGGACTTGCTTAAGCACTGAGTCAGAGTTAGATAGGAACTGCTGATTTGAAGCAACCTGGGACATGTTAACACTTAGACCTAGAGGATGCTCACCAGAAAAATGTGCCTTCCCACTGTTATAATTCACCTTAATGAGCAGGGAACAAAAGGTTGTGAAGGACAGATGTGACTGATTGCCGACAAAGTCGCGGCCCGCTGCAGCTGGCTGGGATCCCACTGGCGAAAGGCATAATATATTATGGCTCCAGGTCACATAATGGTAAATGAACACTTACTGCCCCTGTGGCAACTGGATTGATTATCGTCCCCGCCTTGGTACAGGCCCAGCTTTGCTTTACAACTAAATGCATTTGTCCCTGCTGTGTTAGAGTTGGGAGATCAGCTTGAATGAAACACACTCAAAATGAAGTTAGTGATGAGGGAAAGTGGAGTCCGTTTAACAGGGAAAAGTTGGGGTTCTCTATATAGAGACTTGTCTACAAAGGGGCAAGCTCCCATTGATTGACTTTTTGAATTTCCTGTCTTTTGCTCAGGCATCCCCGTGGCCTGCCCACAGAAAAGATTCAACATTCGTAAAGCTATCAGAACCAATAGATAATATGAGAGAACTCAACTTGTCACCCTGCTGGAGAAAGTCAGCAGCATAAGGTCAATTTGGCTTGGGGGCCTAAAGATAAAAACAAAACAGAACAGAATAGAACAAAACCAAAAAAACAAAACAAACAAACAAACAAAAAACCAGCCAACATGCCAGGTCAGTGTTGAGCAAGATAAATCTGGAGACGTATGTCCATGCATGAAAATAATCAATTTCCCAGAACATTTTCATACATGCAGTTAAGAGAAATAACAAGAGAATAAAATGATCTCTAAAGTTAGCCAGAAATCTCTCTCTTCCCCCCAGACACATCCAACCTCATTACATCCAAGGCTCTATTGCCTCTAGAATAAAATAGAAACTACTCATCCTGACATTCAGGATACTATATCCAGATTAGCATCTACCTTAGTAGTCTTATCTAATACTACTTCCCTTAATTCATTCTACATTCCAACAAAAAGCATTCTGCTCACTATTGGCTGAACTTGGAATGCCATTTTCTACCTCCATGAATTTGCACAATCTCTTTCCAAACCCTCATGTATGAAATGTACTCCCTCCTGATGACTATGATTTTTTTTAATCCAGTACCTTCTTTCCGAATGATTTTTATCCCCTCTGAGATTCCATCAATTATTAGTAGTTGTCTTCTTCAAATCACCTTGTATTTACTTATCTTATGTACATTTTATATTCTCCAGGAAGAATTTCACATTAGAGAAGAAATTTGGGGGATTTTGTCTTATAAAACTACCTTCTAGCACATGACTTAATAAAATTAAGATCCTATGAAATCACTTAATTCCTTTAAGCCTCAGATTCCCCATCTTTAAAGTGGAGGGATTGGGCTAGATGGCCTCTGAAGTCCCTTTTAACTCTACAATCCTGATTTGTTTACTCAATGAAAGAGTACTAGACTTAAGGAAACATGAGTAAAAAAGGAAAACTATGTCATACCACAAGGATGAAATCCTCCTCTAGTAGATGTTTAACCTTGAGAAAAATCCAAAGTAGCTAGCCCTTTGTGGAAAGGAAAACCTTTCTGGAGACATCCCCTGGTGCCTTCTATAAATACATCACAGTTTGGGCTTAGTAAGACTAACAATGGGTACTTTCACCAAAATACCTAACTTTCCATGGCCATGAAATAGGAATAGATGAAGAATAAAAATGGTATTCACATGACAGTGATGAATAACTCTAAGACATCAGGAAAGTATGTGCACAAGATTTGTGATTGGTAAGCTTCCCCTTTCTTTGCTCATCTCAGACCACAATGGCTGGAAAGGAAGACCTTTTCCTAAAATACCTGACTGACACCAGTCATCCTTTCACATCAGGATCACAGTGTCTTCCCCAATTCTATGGATAATTGAATTTGGTATCTCTAATGATGGCACTAGCTTGTCCATGTTCACATTAGCAGATAACCAAAATTAGATTATTTTTCCACATATATACCCCAGCCTTACAATTATTGCAGGCTCTGCTGTTGAAGAGAAATTCACAGGATCTTGAAGAGAAAGCAATCTTAGTAATTATTTACATAGGATTATAGATCAAGAGTTGGAAGAATCTAAGAAGCCATATGGTTTAATCCTCTCTTTTTATAGATGAGATAATTGAGGCTCAGAGAGATTAAGTGAGTTTTTAGAGCTACAAAAGAACGATAGATCATCTAGCCTCTGATTTTTTAGAATCAGAAACCAAAGCTAGAGAGATTAGTGGATTTGTCCAAAGATACAGAAGTAAGATTTGAACTCAGATTCTCTCACTCCAGAGATTCTTCATCTAAAGATCTTTGAAAACTTTAATGCAAACAAAGAATACTTATATGGTCTTTTAGAAAGAAGAAACTTGTTTTTATTTCAAACATAATTCATTGCAAACATACATATGTTCACAAATTGTAAAACATCCCAGATATTAGACTTTCAGCAGAATAGCATCAGCAATATTAACATCAAGGTCCATTTGAATCTTTATCCAACCTACCATTTGGGGCAGGATATTTTCCTTTCATTTGACTATAGAGGAAATATAAAAAGTCAATTTATGGAAGCTTTCATCTTTATAGATTTCTAAAGATGACCTGGATTTTAGTTCAGATATTTTAGGGTGTGTTTTCTTGGTATATTTGTATATAATATAATATAATAATTTGTATATAATAGAAAGTAATGTGAATATTTTTTTTTATTTTCTTAAATAATCATTGCGAATTATCCGTGTTCATGGGTGTAGTTTTATTGTGTCTTTCTTGTCAAAGTGAATAATGTTGAACTTGAAGAGTTCAATAATTCTCTGGCAGTGTGGGAGCACTGTTCCCTAATTCTGTTGATGCTTCTTCCTCCTTTTTCTCTTCTTCCTCCTCCTTTTTTCTTTCTTTGTCCCCTCCCTTCTGTTCTTCCTTTTCTTTTCTTCCCCTTTTCCCTGTATTGTATCCTGTTCCCATATGACTTTGATTTCTTCTATTATGTCCTCATATTTGGGGATCTTTTCATTTCATGTATTTTATACATTATGAGTCTATGCCAGGTATACTAAAATCATTGTTCTTAATATCTTTATAAATCAATGTTATATGTCTGGAAAATTGTGGGTGACAGTCAAATCTCTTATAATAGTCCAATTCCAATACAACATATCTGTTGAATTTTCTTTTTAAATGTTTGTATTTGTAATACAGCTATTTATCAAGGATTGGTTTATAAAGAATAGAGAGCTTCTTTTTTAATTTTTATCCACTTAATAATGTCTTTCTAACTGTGAGATATTACTAGCAGCTTTTAAATGTGATTCAGATAGAAATGAGATATCACTATCCTGCTATTATTCTTTTATATTTAATGTTTTGTGGAATATTGCATAGGCAGATAAAATAGTTGCTTTGGTAGTCTGACAGAAGAATTAGTTAATTCATCCCTTGTAGCATCCTCCTACAACTCCAGAAAATGACAGGACAACAGGAATGACAGGGGGGAGGGGGGACTTCATCCAGTTCTCACATGATTTTTATCTTCTCTTCTAGGTCTTTATATTTTGAAAGTTTTTCATTCCATGTAACTTGTTCGCTCTCATCTCTAGGATCAAACACAAATTTATCTGTGGGCCTTAAAAGTGTTCCACAACCTGGCCCCTTTCTCGCCCTCCATTTGGTCTAGCTATATTGGCCTATATGCTGTGAAGCATAAATAATGCTCTATCTCTTATCACTGTGACTTTGTGCTGGAATGTTTTTCTTCTTACCTCCACTTCCCAGCATCCCTGGATGCCTTCAAGATTGATCTTAAATTTCTTATGCAGGAAGCCTTTCCATTAGCTTACCTCCACCCTCCGACCTCTAGCAGCTATTGGATTGATTTGCCATTTTCTTCTCTATCTCATTTTACAGAGGAGGAAACTGAGGCAAAAAGGGTTAAGTGGCTAGTGTCTGAGGTCAGATTTGAACTCAGGAAGATGTCTGGGTTCTGTGCCCTATGGCACAATCTAGCTTCACCTTATGTCAGTTTTAGATATTTTCTTTATAATTAGCACCTGCCTTAGAGGCTTTTTCTGAGCATCAAATGGAATAATTTATGTAAACATTTTGTCAGCTTGAAAACACTATAAAAATGGTGGCTATTATTAATGTTCTTATTGTATAAACTTGCATTGCTTCATTTTTATGTGGTAGAATATAGGTTCCTTGAGGACAGAGACTTTTCTTTGCATTTTTTTGTGCTTATATTCCTAGCACCTTACAGAATCCCTTGCATAAAGTAAGTTCTTAACAAATATTTGTTGATTTGTTTAATTTGTTATACCTATTAAAATGTTTTTTTTTAATGAATCAATGTTCTGTTCAACTGATTCTGTGCAACAATTCAGTTTATTATTATGATCTAGTTCTATTGCCATTTATTGGTTGTATTCTCTAGAATTTTTGTTAAAGGAATTATGAAAATTATTATTCTGAATAATAATTAAAAAAACAAATTGTTATTAGAACTCATCTTTTCCCTATCCTCTCACAGAGGCAGTGTTTACACTAGAGCCAAAGCATCTAGCCAAAAATCAGTCATAATGGCCATTGGCATTTTATAGGAAAAACACCTGGTTGACTCTCTGAAGTCATCTCTTGTTGATGGCTTGGATTGGCGTCATAAGGAGACAACATGTGGCAGCAAGTAGTTTGCACGTCTCCATCCTTGTTACGCTTCCATCTTATTATACTCCTCAATAATGGTTTTCAGTTGCCTTTCTTGGGATATGGTCCAGTGCCTCAAGTGAAAGTGTCAGAAAATAACTGCACAATAGTTTCTGAACTCCCTCCTTTGCTCATCTGTCCTCTGCTGAACAAGTCCAGTTGACTCATCCAGATGTTCCTTCAGGCATTGTCTATTAGGGAAGACATCTTTGGGATGGATTTGCTTGCATGTGGCAGGCAACAGACTGCTTGTTAGACAGGCCTCGCAGTAGTGGGAGCCTCGTTAAAGTAGATCAATGCCGCCTGTTAAACACATACATACACACACAAAACCCCAAACCCCAAATCCCTGCCTGGCTCTCTGCCAAAGAGGCCACTGTGACCTACGCCAGTTAATTTGTTTAGTGTGTAACTGATGTTATGCTAAGTAGGTACAACTTAACCAGAAAGACTGTCAGCTGCAGGACTTGAATGTGCCTCTCATCACTTTGGAAAGCAAGGGATGCAAGCATTCCTTGAACATTAAAAAGCAGATGTTGCATCTGGTTCATGGGTGCCTGTATGCTCTGGGGTGTGTGCATTTCATAGCTAGCAAAATGGATCACATTGAAGTCTCTTTCCCATATGAAAAACTTGTTGCCAGTCTAATTTGTATCACAGAAACATAGCAACTTCTGGGGTAAAGTACCATAATTTTTTTTTGCATAAAAGCAAACTGGGACAAAAACAAGAACTACTATCCAATCTAGATTAGTTACACTTCATTCAAAAAATCCTTACTGAGCACCCACTATGGGTACTGTGCTAAGCACTGGGAGATATAAAAATAAATAGTATACCTATCCTCCAGTTGCTTACAATCAACTGAAAAATTAAAACACACACATATACACACATGACCACAATTCAAAACAATACATGATTGATTTTATTAAATTGATACAAATTGCTCTGGGATGTCAAAAAAGGTGTAATCCAACCTTAGTTCTCCCTCAAAGGACAATAAGGGAAAAGTTTCATGAAATGATTGACATTGAGCTAAGACTTGAAAGGTGGGTGTGAATTCATTTGTGCTTAAGAGGAAACAGAGAAGATATTCTAGGCAGAGCAAAAGTAATGAGCAAAGGCACATAGGTTATTAAATACAATGGAGCAATGAGTTTTCCAGTTTGGCATCTATGTGGGGAATTTGTAGGAGAATGATGGAAATAAGGCTGGAGAGGAATGTGGAGGAGAGTGGAATCTCCTTGAGGGCAGGAATTGTTTTTTCCTTTGTTGTTTTTTTTTTAAACTTTATTTTTTTATAGTTTTTTATTTACAAGATATATGCATAGGTAATTGTTCATCATTGACAGTTGCAAACTTTTTGTTCCAATTTTTCCCCTCCTTCCCCCCACCCTCTCCCCCAGATGGCAGGTTGATCAATACATGTTAAATATATTGAAGTACAAGTTATGCCTTTGTTTTTTGTCATTATATTCTTAATACACAGCACAAGTTCTTATCACAGAATTGTTTGCTGTAGTAGGAAAACTGAGTTAGATAGTGGATTGTCTTAAATGTTCAGGATAGGGAATTTGGACTTGATTTGAAACACATTGAAGGATTTTAATCAGTCACTGAATTTCTATGTTCATCTAGTTGACCTCCATCTGAATGAGAATTCCACCTATAACACCCTCCAAAAAATGATAATTTAGCTTCCCATTATGAAAAAATTTACTACCTCTAGAAGCAATACATTCTACTTTATGATTGTTCTAATTGTTGGCAAGCTTTTTTTCTTTGATCAAAACTAAATGTGCTCCTTGTGACCCTCTACCCATTGCTCCTGTTTGTGTTCTGTGGGGTCAAACAGAACAAATGTAACTCATCTTCCACATAACTGCCCTTCAAATACTTGAAGATAACTGTTAGGTCTCAACTAAGTCTTCTCTTCTCTTGGCTAAGTAACCCTAGTTCATTTAAACAATCTTTTCATGGCAGATTCTTGAGGCCTTTGGGAACTCTCCAGCTGGGCAATATCCTCCTGAAAATATGGCACTAAGAACTAAGCACAATGTTGTTGGATGATGCAACCAGATCTTTAAATTGAAAAAGATTAATTAGGTGTCAATGTGCAGAATGGATTTAAAAGGAAAGACAGAGGGTTTGAATGACTCATTCGAAGTCATAAAGTTAGTGGCAGAACTAAGATAAGACTATAACTCAAGTTTCTGGATTCCTGAGATTTGATCAGAAAACCATTCTACATCCCCTGCTTTCTGTGTCTCTCCCCTCTCTTTCTCACAATCTTTCCCTCTTCCTCTTTCGGTTTGTATCTCTCTTTTTTTTCTCCATCTATCTTGTGGTATAGATAGAGAGATAGGACCAACTACAGATAGATCTATATTAATCTACATCTAGATAGACAGATAGTTCATATGAGAAGTCCATAACTCAAGTTTTTAGATTCCTGAGATTTGGTCAAAAGCCCATTCTATTTATCTATTTATCAGTAGAGATATGTAAATATGTATCTATTCTATCTATAGATATATAGATACATATCTATTCTTTCTATCTATATAGGTATAGAGATACATATTTATATCTATCTATAAAGTAAGATCTAGATGTAGAAAGATATATAAACACATATCTCTATCTATAGAAATAGACAAACAGACTAAAAACCCAAGATGGGTCGAATGGGAGTAACAGCAGCAAATTAGGTGAGAGAAGAGAACCAAATTTAGAATTTCTTTGAATTGTCATGGATTATCATGGTACAAAAGATCATTTCTTTGAAATCTCAAGAATATGAAAAAAAATTATAATTGGGTTGGCATGAATTTGGTCCACATCATGGTGAGCATTTCCTAGAATGCCTGGAAGGGATTTAAGGACCCTTGCAAATGAACACAAGAGGTCCTCAGTTTCACACCCCAGGTGAACATAGTAGCATCTCAAGAATTTACGGTAATCTTTGGCTCAGGGTTGGGGCCATGGGTTTGGTTCTGACTCAGAGGTACAAGAACTATCTACTTGAGTCACTTGAAGGAACTGTGATTTCCTGGGAGGTTTCAACGCAGCTTAATGCTGCATAGCTTATGAGAGCCAAGGGGAGTCGCACACCCACCATGAGATGGCTTCAGGCAAACCAAAGTTGCAAGTCTTGGGCTGTGTTTAGAGAACAGCACAAACAAGTGCTACAAGTTCTCTCTGCTGCATGGAGAAGCCTACCATACAGAAAGAAGAATATTCTCCATATGTTTTCCTATGAAAGGTAACCAGTGAGCATGTCTGAAGAGTCCTCAGCCATTCTTCCGATTGTCCCTTCACTCTAAATAGAACTAAATAATTGGGCAGAGAGAAGAATCTTTGTTAACTTTATTGGCAAAATCTAATTTTTATAGGGAGTAACCTTATGGTAAAGTCACAGAGTTGGAAAATGTGAGGCTTAAGACATACAGCTATTTAGTGGTAGAGTTGTGACCCATTCTTCCTCTGAAGAATGGAGGGGGGCAGTGGGAAGAGAAGTTAGGCTATATAATCTTCATCTTACCTTTCAGATCTAAAAATCTATTTTCTTTTTGTCAACAAATAAATGAGGCCATTTGTATTGAAAAAGGGTACCAATCTCAGACTGTCTCCTTAGAGACGAGAAGCACTCTCCATACCTAATTCTAGGCCCAAAGCAAACAACCTGGCTGGCATCTGCTTTTCATACTGCCAAATATGGATCAAGAGAAGAAAGGAATGGAGCAGAAGTAAAACTTGATTTGTATTCTTTTCATTGTAGCTTCATAAGGGATTGTTTATTCCATTTCTCGTACTTTGGTTCCCTGCTCTTGAGCCTTTGCCTCATCAGGTATCCAAGTTCTTGTTCCTTTAAATACAAGAAAAAAAATTCCCAATAACTTTTGCTCAATCATTCGGTCATGTCCAGCTCTTCATAACCCCATGAAACATACTCTTGTGGAGGGGGGGGGGTCTTGGCAAGGATACTGAAATGGTTTGCCATTTCCCTCTCCAGTAGATTAAGGCACACAGAGATTAAGTGGCCTGCCCAAAATTACATGGCTAATAAGTATGGGAGTCTGGATTTGAACTCAAGTCTAAGCCCAATGCTCTATCTACTAAGCTACTTACAATCCTCCTAACAATTAGAGATACCCAGAAGTGGAATGGGCTACCTTGGAAAGTAGTTGGCTTTTAAACAGTATCTCAGTGACCACTTTTATTTCAGGATCTCTTAATGAATGCTGTGTTGTAATGGGGATTTCCCATATATACATGTGGATTGAAGTAGATGACTATTGGTCATACGTCTAACTCTGAGATTCTGTGATTCTGTAATCTCCCTAGTCTTGATATGTATTGTGGAAACATTTCGGCTAGGTTGGTGTAGCAATTCACTTTTAGAGAGACCATACCAAAGATAATGAGGTGATGCTGTGTACTCCAAAATATGTTTATTCTTCAAATTAGATTCTACTGCCCAAAATGACTTTGAAAGAAAGGCATAATGCTATGTGGAGATGTGAATAATCTTATATCTAAAAGTTGATTTCAGGATTTGGGAACAATGGAGAAAGGGTGACAGGTAAAATCCATCTAGTTAAAAAAATATTATTGTGGCAAACCTGGTATATCATGTGGATGATCAAGGCTACAGATGATTGCTCCTTTTGCCTGAAGTCAAATCTTATGGTACAGCAAGGTTATAAGGCAGAATGAAAAGATGCCTGACCTTAGGCTCAGAAGACTTAGTTCATGTCCCGTTCTAATCCTACCTGTGTGACCATAGGAAAGACATTTTATCTTCTTGCACGTCAGTTTTTCCACCTGTAAATGATATGCTGGTAATGATTATACCACCTAGTTCATGGGATCACTGTAGTGAGAGTACTTTTAAAATCACAAAATGTTCAATAAATTCCAGTTGTTATGACAGTATCTTCCCTGTCATTTATAATGTCATGATATTTCAATAGCAGAAAACAAGCAATGGTTCTAAATTCTGTTATGCTGATGTGCAATAGAGGCACTTGGAAAGACGAAAGAGCTTGGAGATGTCTCTATACCTGCTAGTGTTTTTTTTTTCTTGTTTTGTTTTGCTTGTCCTAGAATTTCTAAGCAGCATTTTACATCTCTCTCGTTAGAGCAAATGTTTTGGTTATCGGTTGCTTGAAGTAGCTGGAGACTGAGCTAAATCAAAGAACCACAAGCAATTTCAAAGCCTCTGTCCTCACAAAGAATTCCCGCTATTAAGTAAAGATGTGAAATCCTATTTTGCCAAATTTAGAGCTCTCTGAAGCATTGTGGCTTTGGAGTTTGGAGTATAGCTTAAGCTATTTGCTACTGGAGACTGTTTTCTTGAGGCAAAATGAGGCCGCTCAATAAGAAAAAAAAAAAAAATGAAAAACCCAAACTTCGGGAGACATGAAAGGCATGGGAGAGTTTAGGAGACTGGCCAAGTTAAAGCTGTGAAAAAGCCAGAGAAGGGCTCCTCCTTTCCTACACCATTCTCCCTGGAGCCAAGAGCTCAAATTATCCTTCCTGGTGGAACTACAAGGAGGGAAAACACATGGGAGGGAGGAAAATCAAGAAAAGGCAGAGCCCAGAACTACAGGGAGAAAGCCTGTAGAGAAACCTTCTATCCATCTTTCCCTTAATTCTCACAGTTTCTCCTTTCTTCACCCCAAGTACTGGCATCCAAAGAAAGTCCTTAGAACCTTTTCTTGGCCCTTTCTAGCAGCCTCTCACCTGGCCTCTAGATGCATCATCCTTACTAAGGCAATGGGGTTCAATTATTCAGATTGCTTTTAAGCACTCCCATTACTTTCTTAAAGAGAGATTTCCTCACCATCAAGTTTCCTGCAGACTCTGCCTAATCACAAATACTTCCTTGCTTCTGCTATGTTTGGTGTTCTGTTTATTCTGTTTCTTTTCCTATGGCTTTTCAAAATGTTACTGTAGTGTTAATGAGGACAAACATTTCCCTTCAGTTTCACGGTACAGACAACTTCAGATTATTTATGAAGTTTTGTCTGGTTGGAAGCTTTGAGAGGAAACTTCTCTGTATGCATAGAAGTCAAACAGACCGTTTAAAAAGGGCAGAGAGATGGGGAACTATATGTCCTGTCTGATCAGTCCGTACATGGGTGATATAAGAGCTCTTTAGCCTCCATCTCTTCAGGAAAACATTTAAGGGCATCTTATTTTCCAGAGGAGAAAGAGAATCTCATATTCCCAGAAGAGATTAGCACATTAACTACAGACATATTGATGGTTCTATCTATCTATGATGGGGACCCAAGTGGGATTGGAAAGGGATCCCCCAAACCTGAACACATTTTGTCTTTTGAATTATGTGGGGGGAAAAAAGGCAATAAAGGTTGTTGGGAGGGAAAACCAGAGAAGATAGGAGTGATGATCCATAGTGATTTGCCCCCACTGAGAAATGAGAAAGTGAAGATAAAGTCACTAAAACAGCAGAAATTATTTCCTTCTCATTCTCCTTTGCTCTTCCTCCATCTGTCCTCTCCAGCCCCAACCCTACTCTCAAAATACCGATTTGCTTACTCCTTCTAGACATGAGCAACTGCAAGCAGCTTAGACCATTGCCCTGTCCACCTTTAGTTTTCCCCTATTTAATAACTCTCCTCTCCTTCTTTCAATATTGAAATCATTTCCCTCTATTACACCTCATTGTAACAACAACAATGTAAAACCCAACCACATTTGGCAATATAAGTTCCATTATATACCCATAGAACCCTACTTCTCAACCCCATTTCTTTGGATTTACTAGAGTATTGAGCCAGTACTGTTACTAAACTGGTCAAGGTCATTTCAAGAAAGATATGTTTCTTACTTTTTTTCCTGAGACCAACATTGATCATTGTAAATAATTTGAAGTTTGCAGTGTTTTAATGCTTTTCTCTCCTTCCTTTGAGAAATGTGTTTTTTAAATACCTCAGGTATTCTTAATGAACATTAGTATACCAACTTACAAGGGAAAGTGGGAGAGCATTATAATTGGTACAATTTGTATTTTGGATCATTCTATTTGCATCGGCTACTAGTATTCCAAGAGATGGAACACAGTCTTGAGAGAAAATTGTCACAGTTGGATGTGAAATCTTGAAAATTTCTTGATGCAAAGGATTATTATGCTGTATTGGTTATTATTTTTTTCACCCTAACTCACTGTATTGTGACTTCCTTTTTACCAGGAAAGGTTACCAATCCAGCATTTTCATAAAAGCTTAAGCCTAGTGCTTACAGATAGGTAAACAAGTGAGCCCATCACTATAATATCTAGTCAGCCTTTACCAGGTAGTAAATAATAAAGCAAGGGTTCGTTCTGGCCCATCAAATACATTATCTCATTTTGCAAACATGGGAAAGTAGGGGGTGATGGGGAAGGGGAATTACCTTCTTCCTTGCTACCCTGAGCATGTATGAATCACAAGTACCTTCCCTCTAAAATAAATTTATTTCTTGCTGCCTTTGTCCCAACAAAGACCAGCCAGTGATGAATACTCCACTTCATAGCTTATTTGTCAAAGCAGCACACCTGTGAGGATTCCTGGAGAAGATAAATTTTGGTTTGGGGGGGCTAGAGGAGGAGGACTTGGCCAGGAATAAATCTTAACATGTTGCACCAGACTGTGAATGAGCATTTGCCTCACAAGAATCGCCCTTCTGACAAGCTATGATAAATTACAGTCTTTGTTGACACCTTCATTGGGTTATTTATGGCTCATTAATTGAACCGAAAAGGGGACTTGTAGACCCAGCAGGGGCACCATACAATGCTTTTCTAGTGGGCTGGGCTCAAAGAGAAGAACAAAAAGAAGGGAGTCGGGAAGGCGAGTGTACAAGTGTGTATGTTCTCTGACTTCTAAAACCATTTGTTTAAGAAATCAAGGCTTATGGAAACTTAGAACTCTCAGGCAGCTGGCTGAGAGTCACTCTGCTATGGACTTTACATTCTCTCTAGCATCCTTTCTCCAACTCCCTGTGGAAAGCTTCTTACTGGTAGTTGCATATTGATTTCCATATTCCTTTCATTGATCAGGTAGAAAAGCAGTGTTTCCTTAGTGGAGAGAGCATCAGGCTCAGAGTTAGGGGACCTGGGTTTTTGTTTTGCTCCATCATTAAGAATATGACCTTGGGTAAAGCGTTTACCTTGTTACCCTTAGTTTCCTCATCTATAAAATGAAAAATCAAATTAGATAACCTCAATAACATAATTCTGAAGATCCCATAATCCTATGTTTAAAAATAAAAAGTCAGTTTATCATTTATAAGAAATTTACAGAATCACATATGGTTATTTTTTTCTCTGTACAAGAGGACAATTATGTCTCTAATAAATTGATTCATTCAACAAAGTATTGAATGTGTGAAGCCCAGCACTAGTTAGATACAAACTTGGACCCATGGGCTGATTAAAATGTAATTGGGAAATGTTTAACAAAAATTAATGAAAATACAATACAACATAAATAATGTTAATTTGTGATTTTTTAAGTCAATGTGCTTCCTGAAAAATGACACTACTGTTATGGTAGATATAGAGAGATAAAGGATATAGTTTCTGTCCCTCATGACCTTACAAAGTAACATTTTTATCTGTGTGCTTAAAAGTTGATCACCTACTAAAACTAAAAACTAAAAAAAAAAAAACTACTAAAACATTAATAACTCCTTCTTCTCTTTCCTAAGGGCATGTGCTGTATGACAATTGTTATATATGGAAAATTCTTTCATGAAATTTTTTATGTCAAGGCTTTTGGGGATGAGTAGCCCTTCAAACAAAAGAGAGAAATTTTAGTCAGGAGGTATCAAAGAATGTCCGATCTCTTAGATGTTCTCTATCCATGTTCTGCATAGCTGCCAAAGTGCTATTCCATTTTTTTTTCCAAATTTATGTTACTTAAAAAAACAGAATAAGAAAAAAGAAAAACAGAAAAGGAATAAAAAACAAAATGAACCTAAACAAAAGAGAACATTGTCACATGCAGCACACATCAGGGAGCATTCAATATATAACAACAAATTACCAGTTCAAGAAAGTATATATATATGTAGAAGAAATTATATTCATGAGAATCTGCCTTTTCTTCACTTCCTTGTAAATTGTTCTTTTATTCCCTGCTGCATACCTTTTTTTTCCCTTTCATCCCTCCCCCTACCCCCAAGCAGGCTTTAGTTAAGAAAGGATGTATTTATATATATATACATATGTAGATATATACAAATACACACACATACTCCCCCTCCCCACATAAACACACACATACCTTCCTATCCCTGCTGACCCTTTACTCCTATTCTGCTCCTTACTTGCTTCTCCCCAGCTATGGATCAATCTCTCCCTTCTCTTCTTTCCATATCCTTTGCTTCCTGGTCCACCTATCCCTCCCCTGCAGTTATTTCTTTGATTTTAGAGGGTGCTATACCCTTCATAGTTTTTATGTAATGTTTATTTAACCCTTCCCAATGTGAATAGGTTATCAGAACTATAGGCCCTTCTCCCCCTCTAATGCTTCTGTGTCTATTCTTTCTCTGCACCTCATTTGTATGGCATAATTACTATTTTTACCTTGACACTGCCCCAATCTTTCCTTTGAGCTGTCCTATTGTTGATATCAATCTTAAACAAATGCTATACATTTTTTCATGTAAGAAAAATTTAAGCCATTTGTCCATGTTGAGTTCTTTGAAATTGATCTTTGATATTGGCTCTTCCCTGTTAAATTTTCTACTAAGTTCTAGTTTGGTTGATAGAAAATCCTGCAAATTCGTTGATGTCTATTTTTTCTCATTTAATATTATAGATAATTTTGCTGGATATGATATTTTTGGCTATAGACCTAGTTCTTTTGATTGTCTATAGATATGATTCCAGGACCTGTGGTCTTTTATTGTGACGGCTAATAAATTCTGTACAATTCTAATTATAGCTCCAGCATATTTGAACTGCTTTTTCTTACAAAATTTTCTCTTTGATCTGGGGGTTTTGAAATTGGTAATAATGTTCCTATGCCTTTTCCACAAAGGATCTCATTGAGGTGGTGATTGGTAGATTTTTACTATTTCTACAGCTCCCTCATGTCCTATCACTCTGGGACAATTTTCTTGCATTATTTCTTGCATTATTGTGTCAAGGTCTTTTTTTGTTGTTGTTGTTCTCAACTTTCAAATAGTACAATTATTCTTGCATTTTCTCTTCTTGATCTGTTCTCCAGATTTGTCATTTTTCTTATGTTTTACATTCCGTTCTATTTTTTCATTCCTTATAATTTGTTTTGTTATTTCTTGGTTTTTCATAGCTTCACTGGCTCCCCCTTGCTCAACTCTAATTTTGTAAGAATGATTTTCATCTTTGAGACTTTACCTCCTTTTCTAGTTGGTTAACTTTTTTCATAATCTTCTTGAATAGTTTTCATTATCATCATCATCATCATCATCACTATTATTTAGTTTTTCCTCAATGTCCCTCATTTGATTTTTAAATTCTTTTTTTAGTTCTAAAAATTCTCTCTGGGCAGGGAGTCATTTCACATTACTCTTTGGGGTAGAAGATTTTTTTTTTTTACTTCAGTGTGCTCCTCTGAAGATGAACCTTGGTCTTCCCTGTTTCCATAGTATGTTTCCTCTGACCAGAATCCTAAACCCTCCAGCAAGTGCTGGCAGGTAGCAACTACCCTGCCCATTGCCTCTGTACTCACTAAGTGCTGGTTCCTTCTCTCCCAGAATCCTGTCTCAGCAGCACAGCTCGGATTGGTGTTCCCAATCAGCTGAAGGTCACTCAGTAGTATTCCAAGACTCAGATCCCAACTTCTCATGCAGTCTGGGAGTTGAAAGTCTCTGTGGTTCCTGCTGCAGTTCCAGCCACACCTTGCTAGCCTGAGAGATCCCCACTTGGTGTTTCAGTTGAGCTAGCCAGGAAGTGCTTGCACTTTACATGGGTTAATCTGGGTCTGCAGGGTCTTTTTTTCAGATCTTGGGTTGTATCAGGAGGACCCCTGTTCTGCCCCAAGATTTCCTATTTTTTCACCAGTCTATGTTCACCCTGAGGTGTACATTTGTTCTATTTATACAGAAAATTGAGGGAGCTTGAAATTTTCCAACCTATTCCACCATCTTCCCAGAATCCTCCCAAAGTGCTATTTGTTTAAAATTTTTATTTATGTATTTATTGCTAAGGCAATTGTGGTTAAGTGACTTGCTTACTTACTCACACAGCTAGGAAGTGTTAGGAACTAGGAAGTATTTGAAGTCACATTTGAACTCAGGTCCTCCTGACTTCAGGGCTGCTATCTAGCTGCTAGTCTTAAAAAGTACTATTCTTAAAATCTTATGGCAACAAGGTAGTAGGTATAGTGGGTAGAGTGCTATTTGGAGTCAGGAAGAACTTAGTCCAAATCCTGCCTTAGCACAATCACTTTCCTTATTTGTAAAATGGGGGTGATAATAGTACCTCTCTCAAAAGGTTGTTGTAAGGATTAAATGAGACAATATAGATGTAAAGGTCTTTGCAAATTCTAAAGTGCTACATAATAATATCATCATCATGTTATCACATGATGTAATTCTCATATTCAAGATGCTCCTATGGCTCCCCCTTTCCTCTAGGTAGATGAAATACACAAAATTCTAATTTCTTTCTTTGGCTTTCAAAACTCTTCACAGTCTTACTCTTTTCCAGGTTTTTTGCATATTTCTCTCCTCATTGGAGCCAAACTGGCTTGCTTGCTGTCTCCAGTGCACAGTATTCACCTCCCACTGCCTGATTTTGCACAAGCTTTTGCCCAGGCATTCCTAACTCATTCTTGCCTTGCAGAATCTCTAGCTTCCTTCAAAGCTCAGCTTCTACCCCATCTCCCTCCTTAAGAAAGCCCTTTTTGATCCTCCCAATTACTAATGATATCTTCTAGAAATTACTTTGCAAATGTTTTGTATTTAGTTTTCAATGTGTACAAAATTTTCCCTAAATGAAATATGAGCTCCTTGAAGTCAGGTTTCTTCCTCCCTCCCTCTCCATTTCCCTCTCTTCTCTCTCTCTCTCCCTCTCCCTTTCCCTCTCCCTTTCCCTCTCCTTCTCCCTCTCCCTCTCTCTCCCCCCCACCCACCCCCACAAATTATTTATTTCCAGGACCTTGGACAATGACTGGCACATGATAGATTCTCAGAAAGGTTTGTTGAATATAGATAGCATATAGCCGAAGTCTATGAATATGTCTTTCTGTATATATCTTTATTGGCCATTTCCCCCAGTGTCTATTCACTCTCTTTAATTGTGTGGTGCTTGTCCAGAGAGACAAGATAAGGGGCATTTCATCCCCCCTTCTCCCAGAAGACGCATAGACAAACACCACAAGAGAGCTCTGCGAGGCTCCTGGGGTTAGGCAGTACCACAGTGAGCAGCAGGGTAAGCAGGAGCACTAAGGACGCTCATCGCCCTGTGAAGTGTCCTTGGGCCAGAGTTCTTGGTCTACATCTTCTCAGCTACATATCTAGAAAGGACCAGGCTAATAACAGCAGTGACTAACTCATCTGGAAACCATTCACTCTTGATCATCATTCCTGACAGGGCAGGCTTGCCTCCCCAGTCTGCATCTATATCCTATTTACTTCTCTCCTTACTCAAACCTGGGGTCCAATGTTGTTGCTTCCCTTCCTGCCCCTTATGTTAGGGCTCAGGATTCACACAATCAGAGTATGTTTTATGACATCGATGGCCTAGTTTTTCTCTGTGGCACTAAATGTACTTCCTGCCCTCCTGGAGGGCAGGAACATTGGAAGAAACTTATAAATTCAAAGAGAGTCAATGTGGTGTTGGCCAATAACAACAGCTAAATAATAGCTCACACTTTAAGGTTTTTTAGTGCACTTCCCTTATAACAAACCTGTTAAGATGAGCAGTGAGGTGTGATCATCCCACCTGTTTGGCAGAAGTATGTTGTTATTAGTGTAGTGAAAAGAGTAATAGATTTGGAGTCCTGAGAAGTCTGGCTGATACTTCCTAGCTGTGTTATTATGAGAAAGTCATTAAATTTCTTTGGATATCAGTTTTATTATCTTAAAAATGGGGGGTTAATAATAATCTATATTGGAGATTATATGAGACAATATATAAAGTTCCTTGTAAAAGTTTGAGTTCAATACAATTTAATTCAATAAACATTTATTAAATATCTGCTATATGCCGGGCACTGTGCTAAGCCCTAGGAACACAAAAAGAGGTAAAAAACAATCCTTGCCTTCACGAAGCTTATAATCTGGGGTAAGTGGGAGAGGATATACAAATATATATAAAGCAAGATATATGTAGGAAATAATTGAGATGAAAAGTGCTGGAATTAAGAGAATTTGGGCATAATTGTAGAGAAGGTGAAATTATAATTGTGACTTAAAGGAAGCCAAGGAGATCAGTAATAGAAGAGGAAGAGGGAGAGTATTCCAGGCATCAAGGACAGTCAGATAAAATGTCTGGGGATTGCCATAGGCAAAGTGAATAAAGCAATGTGCACAAAGTCAGAAAGACCTAGATTCTAATTCTGCCTCTATAATAAATTGAGCTCATCTTGGATGATTCATTTAATCTCTCTTAATCCCAGATCTCTCTCTAAGATTAAATTTGTAATACAGGGATATGATTTGAACTGGTAGAAAAAGTTACTTACCAGGAGCTCTGACACTAATGAAATTTCAGATTTTGCCAAAACCAAAAGAATAAAATCCCCTCAGAGAGCCTTTAAGTACTCTACAAATGCCAACTATTATTATTATTACTATCATTGCTTTAAATCACAGAAAGAATGTGTGGTATAGAGAAGAAAATAGTGGATTAGTAGTTAGAAGTCCTCCTTTTTGATCATGTCTCTGCCCACAAACTAGCTAGGTGGTAGTAGGCAAACCATTCTACTTTTCAGTTTCTCCTCTGTCAGACAAGAATGTTGGACTGGATGAGCTCTGAGGTAGATGTTTCCAAATTGTATTGAAGTTGAGAAAAGGTAAAACAGTAATGGTTAAGGACATCATTAAAAACAATCAGAAATTCTATAATTCTCAGATTCAGAAAGGTTTCATTCAGAGGTAAAAGTTGAATAATCCATTAACATTTCAATGCTAATTCTGTGGCAGAAGCTATTGCTAAAGATAGAAATAGTTGGAGCCATAATTTGGATTGATCCTAGGACCAAAAAAAAAAGCCTTTTCTAGTAAGTGACACCTGACTTGACCTTTAAAGGAAAATCAGTATTCCAAGAAATGGAAATGAGACATAATAACAATCAAAACAATGGGTATACTTTGTGCAAAGGCGTGGAAGTAGGAGAAAAAAATCTGTCTTGTGAGGGTGAGAATAAGTTTGGTTGAAATATAGGGTATGTGAGGAAAAGTAATGTAAAATGCCTAGAAAAGTGGGCTTCAGCCAGCTGGTATGTTCTGTTTTAAAGGCAACTGAAAATCACTGAAACTTCTTGAGCAAAGGAGCAATATGATGAGACCTATGCTTTGTATTTTGACAATTGTAGAAAATGAAGTAAAAAAAAAGAAGATACCATGATTAATGGCAGGATTGAGTTGAAGACCTCTCTGTCCCTCCTTTGGGTTTTGTTTTTATTTGTTTGCTTTATTTTATTTTTGTTTGTTTTGCTTTTGTCCTGAACTCATTTTATACTGCTTGTTCCAGATTTGTTTTGTGCTCCTCACCCCAGGCACCAAAACTAATAGTTAGCTTTTGTCATAGGGACCATTTTCTGAGCTTAATTCCTAGGGTAGCACCATGTGTTGTGTCTGGGCTTTTCCTTGGACCTAAGAACTACCTCTCAATTCTGGAAGAAGGAGACTTCTGCTTGCTCAGCAGTGACATGCTGAGTCAGCCAGTGGAAGAGAATGAAGCAACATAATCAGTGCTCCAAAGATCTAAGATTTCTTCCCATGCATAAGATCAATCCATCAAACTCCCAATTATTCACATTGTAGTATGGATTAAATAGCTTCAAACACATAGCTCTAGAGCCAACTGCAATCTTAATTTTGACACTTTTTTTGGACATTTCTTCTACTTATTTTCCTATTCAGGGCTATGCTGGGTAACTTTCAAAGCCAGGTTTTACATATATAGAAATGTGTGGTTGGAGGGATCACAATATGCTCTGAACTCCTTAGGAATGGCCCTCTCCCAGGAATTTTATCAGATGGGAATCTGAGGCCTTAGATTTGTGACTGTAGAATAATAGCTGCTGACATTTATATAACATTTAAAGTTTGCAAAGCACTTTACTAAGAGCCTCACTACAGATAACACCTCCCATTTTACAGAAGAATCTGAAGCTCAGAGCTTTTAAATGATTTGCCCATCATCCCACAGCTGAGTGAGCAGCTATTCTTTTCTATATGATAAGAGTGATTACAAGCAAAGTCTTTCCTGTCTCTGGATCCAGGGTTCTTTCTACCATGCCAACCTTAGAATGCCAGGAGGGCAAGTGATGGCTTGTCAGCACACTTTGGTATTGGCATTCCATTTGTACTTTTATTAAGCAAGCACTTAGTAATTGCTATTCTTTTTGAGATGCTAATGATACAAAGGTAGAAACAAAATTGCTTGCTCAACTGATTAGAACTGGGAGGGTCTTGAAACCCTTATTTTAAAGATGGAGGAACTGAAGTCCAGGGTGTTAAGTAATTTGTCCAAACTCACACATTTCAGTGTGTTTGATTTTCATTTCCTGATATCAGTGAGTTTGATTTCCAAGGAACAAAATACCATTATATCTAGCATATTTTCTATGAATCCAGATTTAGAAAAACCCTCACAAGTTTAGTAATGATCATGTTCAAAACATAATTCTCTTCAGGCCCCAAATGATCTTACTTTAGTTACTAAGCACTCATCACTTCTGACTGCTTAGGGTCACAGCAAGAATAATCATAATCAGTGAATTAGCAAGCATTTATTAAGCTCCTGTTATGGGAAAGACACTGTCTAAAGTGCTGGAGAGACAAAGACAAAAATGAAATCATCTATGCTCTAAAAGATCTCATAATATTTCTGGAGGTAATAATACATGATCAGTTATGCTACTGTCATTTATTATTCCAAATTTTCCATCTTGTTAGTGTGGTGAGAATCTGGAATATGTGCAGAGGTTTCATATTGTTCTCTTCCCATGTGGAAACAATAGCAAACTTACTTCCTAATTCTGAGATGACATGGAATGGAAAGACTGTAGAGCAAGCATGGGTATTTGGTTTCAGTTGAGGCTCTTGGATTGTTTTTTCAGGAATTCAAAGGGACTGATCAGCACAACTTCTTCCTCTTTGCCTCAGTGCTCTGGGGGAAATTCAGTGACTTCTTTGCTCATAGCAACCAGTAAAGAAAGCATAGTGTACCATCTTACAAGTTTCTTTTTTAAAATTTTTGTTTGTTTTAACGCACATTGCTTTATGAATCATGTTGGGGGAGAAAAATCAGAGCAAAAGAGAAAAACCAGGGAAAAGATAAAAAACAGGGAAAAAAAGAAGTGAACAGAGCATGTGTTGATTTACATTTAATCTCCTTAATTCTTTTTTCTGGGTGCTGATGGCATTTTCTGTCCAAAGTCTATTGGGATTGCTGTAGGTCACTGAACCAGTAAGAAGAACCATGTCATTCATAGGTGATCATCACACAATCTTGTTATTGTGTACAATGTATTCCTGATTGTGCTTGTTTCATTCAGCATTACTTTGTGTAAATCTTTCTAGGCCTTTCTAAAATCAGCTTGTTCATCATTTTTATAGAACAATAATATTCCATTACCTTCATATACCACAACTTATTCAGCCATTCTCCAACTGATGGGCATCTACTCAATTTCCAATTCTTTGGTACCACAAAAAGAGCTTCTACAAACACTTCTGTACATGTGGGTCCTTTCCCCTTCTTTATGATTTCTTTGCAATACAGATCCAGTAATGGCACTACTGGATCAAAGGGTATGCATTGTTTCATAGCCCTCTGGGCATAGTTTCTGATTGCTGTCCAAAATGGTTGGATCCCAGTTTTCCCACATCTCCTCCAACATTTATCATTATCTTTTTCTGTCATTTTAGTCAATCTGAGAAGTGTTCAGTAAATCTCAGAGTTATTTTAATTTGCATTTCTTTGATCAATAGTGACTTAGAATATTTTTTCATATGGCTTTCCATGGCTTCAATTTTGTTATCTGAAAATTGACTTCATATCCTTTGACCATTTATCAATTGGGGAATCACTTGTATTCTTATAAATTTTACACAGTTCCTTATCTTTTAGAAATGAGACCTTTATCAGAAATACTAGATGTAAAGATTTTTTTCCAGCTTTGTACTTCTCTTTTTAATCTTATTTCTGTTGGTTTTGTTTGTGCAAAACCTTTTTTAGTTTAATGTAATCAAAGTTGTCCATTTTACCTTTCATAATGTTCTCTAGTTCTTTTTTGGTCATAAATTTTTCCCTTCTTCAAAGATCTGATGAATAAAGTATCCCTTGTTTTCCTATTTTGTTTATGGTATCATCTTTTATGTCCAAATCATGTGTCCATTTTGAATTATTTTGGTATAGGGTGTGAGATGTAGGTTTGTGCCAAGTTTCTGACATATTATTTTCCAGTTTTCCCAACAATTTTTGTCAAATAGTGAGTTCTTATTCCAGAAGCTGGAGTTTGGGGATTTATCAAATATTAGATTGCTATAGGTCTTGATTATTGTCATGTGATATTATAAAGTAGAAGTCATCAAAATCATTTGGTACTGGCTAAGAAATAGAGTGACAGATCAGTCTATTCCACTGCTTTATAATTTCATTTTAGGTTTAGTATTGTTAAGCCACCATTCTTTATCATTTTTTTTCTTTAATTCCCCTGAAATTCTTGACCTTTTGTTCTTCCAAATGAATTTTGTTTTTTGTTTTTTGTTTTTTTACTTCATCTGAAGCATAATAAATTCTGTTTCAGCCTTTTACTTTTATTCTGTACGTGTCTCTCTGTGTCAAAAATGTTTCTTGTAAACAACATATTGTAGGATTCTATTTTTTTAATCCACTCTGTCATTTGATTTCATTTTATGGGAGAGTTCATCCCATTCATATTCACAGTTTTGATTAACAGTTCTATATTTTTCTCCATCCTATTTTCTTCCCTATATACACTTTTGTTCTCTCTTTCTACCCTGTTCTGTCATGGGTTTTTTTTTTTGTTTTTTTTTTTTACCCATTCTACCCACTACCTTATCTCCTATCTTACTCATCCCACCTAATACTTTGTCTCTTATCCCATCCCTCTCCCCTTTTCTTACTGATGGTTTTTTAACCTACTCCATATACTATTTTTTCTTCTATCACCCTTTCTCTCTTCTTTTACCATTTCCCCTAATGTTTCTGCCATCCCTTCTATCCTGCCCCTCCTTTTTCTTTCCTCTTTCTCCTTCTACTTCTTTATAGGGTTAGATAAATTTCTATACCCAATTGAATGACAAGTTATTCCTTCTTAGAGCCAAAACTGATGAGATCAAGCTTCAGAGAATGCTCATCTCTCTCCCTTCTTTCCTGTGAATTTTCCCATTATACCTCCCCTTTCCTCTTTTTCCACTCCATATACATATATTCTCCCTGTCTACCTTTCTATGTTTTTCTTAAGTCCTGTGATTAAAGATTAAATTTTCTGTTTAGTTATGCTTTTTTCAAGAGAAATGATTGAAAGTCTCTTACTTCATTGAAGCTCTATCTCCTCCCCTGAAAGATGATGATGAATCTTACTTGTAGTTAATTCTTGATTGTAACCCCCCCCCCCAGGTCCTTTGCTTTCCAGGATATGGCATTCCAGGCCCTCCAATCTTTTATTGTAGAAGCTATCAGATCTTGGATAATTCTGACTGTTGCTCCTTGATATTTGACTTGTTTTTGTCTGCCAGCTTGTAGTATTTTTCCTTAAGGTTGTAGTTTTGGAATTTCTCAAAAATGTTCCTTGGGGTTTTCCTTGTGCGATCTCTTTCCAACGGTGATCGATGGATTCTTTTAATCAGTATTTCCCCCTCTGTTTCTACAATATTGGGACAATTTTCCTTAATGATCTCTTGTAGAATGCTATCTAGGCTCTTTTTTTGGGCACGACCTTCAGGTAGGTCAGTAATTTTTAAATTGTCTTTTCTAGATCTATTTTCCAGGCCAGCTGTTTTTTCCATACTTTTTTTCATACTTTTTAGTTTGTTTGCCTGATTCTTGCTGTCTCACAAAGTCATTGCTTCCATCTGCCCTGTTCTAGTATTTAATGTGTAATTTTCTTCAGTTAGCTTTTGTATATCTTTTTCCATTTGTTTAATTCTACTGCTTAAGCAGTTGTTTTCTTCAGACAATTTTTTTTTCTTTTTTTCCAAGCTGTTGACTCTCTCATGCATACTTCTCATTTCCTTTCTCATTTTTTCTTTTACCTCTCTTATTTGCCTTTTAAAAGTCTTATATGAGCACTTCCAAGAAGTCTCTTTGGGCTTGAGACCAATTTATAACACTCTTTGAGATTTCCTCTGTGGACATTTTTTCCTTATCTGAGTTTGTGTTTTCATCCACCCTATCACCATAGTAGCTTTCTATGGTCAAATTTCTTTTTTGTTTCTTGCTCATTTTCTTTCCTTTTCTTTTGGTATTTCCTCTTTTTTTTTTTTTTTTTTTTTTTTACTTTTAAGATGGTGCTCTAGAGGCTCCTGAGTAAAAAGAGACACTGTCCCAAGCTTCCTGTGTAGCTCTGAGCTTTAGCTTTGAACACAGGGCCCCTTGTGTTCACAGGAAATAGCTTTATTTGCTCTTTCTGGGAAACAGCCTGGTTTTCTAGAGTTTGCCATCTATGCTGGGACTGGAAGCTGCCCCACTGATTTGCTTCTCTACTGAGCCATTACTGAGAGAATTAGGTGCTGGTTTTTCTGTGATTAAGACCTTCTCACTGGCTTCCTCACAATCTATCTGAGCAGGGCTGAACACTTTTCATCCCAATGACACTGACCTTTCTTGAAGTTTTTCCAATCTGATCTGAGCTGGAGAGGGGTTTCGTTCATATGGTTTTCAAGGAAAACTGGGAGAGCTCAAGCAGCTTCCTTCCTGAATTTACCTACACCATCTTGGCTCCACCCCCGGGAATCAATTTTGTAAGTTTCAAAATCCCAAGTTCCAGAGTTTGGGTTCAAAGCCAGAATATCATGTATTCCCAGACTGTTGGGAGTGACCTTTAGGGTGCCAGTCCTGCTAAGAAAAGAATTTATCCTGTAATAATGCTTTTTGGGTGTTAATTTGGTAGTATCCATGCTATGAAGGAACTGAGCTAAATTAAGTTTACTCTATTCAGATACCAAAGAAGTAGAGGGAAGAGTGTGCCCCTTAGGAACTGGAGAAAATATGTGTACTTTGTTTTTTACCACATCTTTGAAGTAAGTATTCCTTTGTAAAAGGTAACGAAAGTTAAGTAGTTTAATGGAACAGAAGTGTTCCAGTCAGTGGACCTTAACAATAGGGGAACCATCAATTAATCAATCAATATTTATTAAGTGCCTGCTATGAAAGTGGAAATTATGGTCATGGCAAGGGGAGGCTCGAGTCAGTGGCAGTGAAAAGTGACACCTCTCAAACTCTTCTGGGTACCCTAAAATCTTGAGAGGGAGTCTTAGCTTGTCTATAGAAAGTACAGGTTACTTTAGTTTGTCACTGAGTCATGTTCAGTGTTAAGGTCTGTTCCAACAGGTGTGGGGTCCATAGGCTGGTGCTTCACCCTGGCCTCTGGGGAGATGTACTTGATTTTATTGTGCAGACACTGAGCTAGCCAAGAGAGCAGAAGTGTTTGTGATTGGTTGTTGAGTCTTTCAGTAAGTGTGGGTAAAACAATCATGTTTTGTTTTCTCTAACAATGTATGTAACATTGTGTCTTTTGGCTGACCTAGCTAGTTGAGCTTGTCTTTTTTAGGTTTGGATGTGGATGCATCAAAAAGCCACTTTGGAAGTAGCTCCTGTTTAGAGAGAGAAAGATAGATATAGCCTGAAGGAGACAAACATTGTCCTGGGACCTATTCCAAAGCTTTCAGAAACTCTATTTAGGAAAGAAGGGGAGTCTGGCATGGTGGATAGAAAGCTAGTCTCCATGACAGGAAAACCTGGGTTGGAGTAGTAACATGTCTGAAACATACTAACTGTGCACATGATGCTGGAAAAGTAACAACTTTCAGAGTCTAGACAACTCTTTGAGACTCATGTTTGCAGAAAAGGTGCTGGCCTGCAACTATGGAGGGATATTCTCCATACTCTATCCCTGCCAAAGAAATAGGAACATTGGGACAGCTGAGTGGTGTAATGGATAGAGCACCAGCCCTGAAGTCAGGAGGACCTTAGTTCAAATCTGGTCTCAGACACTTAACACTTCCTAGTTGTGTGACCCTGGGCAAGTCACTTAACCCCAATTGCCTCAGGAAAGAAAAAGATGAAGAAAAGAAATAGGAACACTGTAATGATTGCTGCTGCAAACACAAAGGTTTTGATTGTGTTAACTTTGGAATAAACTAAGGCAGTGGGTTATACAGCTAGTAAGCATTCAAGGCCAAATTTTAAATTCAGGTATTTCTGATTCCTTTATTATTGTTGGTTTTGTTGTTATTGTTATTGCAAGAGCAGGCATATTATATGGATTTTTTTAAAAAAGTCTAAAAAGATATTCATCATGAGATCTGCAAAACAGAAATATCTATTGATCATTTTTTCATACTTAGGCAATTGGGGTTAAGTGACTTGCCCAGGGTTACACAGCTAGGAAATGTTAAGTGTCCTCCTGACTTCAGGGCCAGTACTCTATCCACTTCACCATCTAGCTGTCCCCTTTTTTCTTTTCTTTTCTTTTTTTAAAATATTGATCATCCAAGATGTTGTAGTGCTAACCAACAGAAGTTGCACCTGCTTCACTGACCCTACCAATGTAACCTATACATACTTAACACAATCATGCAATGATGACAATAATAGCAATTGTCAAAATGGTGAAGTATATAAATATAAAGAAATAGAAAAAAGAAGAAAAAACTCCACTTGATCTGCTTACCTAAGGCATTTAAATCAGAGATATGGCTAACTCCATGGCATGTTGTTGGGTGAACCAGAAAGGTTCACTGTGGCAATTCAGGGTAGGATGCCCAGCATGTTTGTCACTCAAAACAATCCAGTGTATACACTAGGTGGGGAATATGGAAGACAGCAAAGAAAACAATGGAACACGCCCAATTATAGAGGATGAGGCTGCTTTGGCTGCTGAAAAATGTGCCAAAAGATGTCATCAAGTTGCTGAAATTATATGTTAGTGATTAGCCTTCAAAAGGAATTTATTAATATTAATAATAATAATAATCGCAGCTTGCTTACAATCACGTACTCGGAAAGGCTTTCACATCTATTACTTTGTTCTATCTTCACAAAAAAATAAATGGATTAGATAAGATACATATCACTATTTCTTAACTTTATAGTGAAGAAAACTTTAGCTTATTATTATGCCTTGTTTTAGAAAGAGATTATCATGCAAACTTTTGAGGGCCTATGAACCCTTCTCAGAATAATGTATTTACATCTATGTAATAATTTTTTAAAACTCTTAAATTATAAAATTATACTAAAATATAGTTTTTCAGAATTTTTTTAAGCTCATAGATCTTGGCCTAAGAACTCCTGTTACAATCCAACCCTGCATTTCATAGATGAAATGATTTGACTACATTTATGCACTGTGTGGTAGCAAGCTTAGAATACATTCCCCATCTCCTCACTACCTAGTCTACATCTCTTTACACCATGCAGTACTGCCTCCTTCGGAATGCTTCCCCAAACAGCTGCCATTCATTGCAAATACATTCCTAAGAACTACATCTCAAAGCAGATCCTTGTAAATTGAGATCACAACTGTGTGTATATGATGCCAGCTTTGCACATACATGCTGTCATGACTGCGTATTGCTCTGACTGTTGGTATATTTTCATTGTCATCATCAGATTTTTAAAAATAATAAAAATGAGAATATCATAATTGACCATCTCAAATTGAGACTAACATTCCTATAACTCTTCAAGGTTTGCAAATGGTATTCCATTTGATATCCACAATATCCCTGTGAGGTAGGGGATATTACAAATGGGGAGACTGAGTCTGGACTCAGGTCACACAGCTAGATTTGAACTCAGAAAATTCAGAAGCCAAGTTCAAAACTCTTAAATATTCTGCCATCTAGCTGCCTGGTGTGTATCAAATAGAATAATCAAATGAATAGTGAGGCCTGTCTGGAATAATTCTATATTAAAAAGCCTGGAGATTTGCATATTCTAGGGGTTCAATAGATGTTTTTTAAATGCCTTTGAATATAGGGTAATGCCTTTATCTTCAGGGTCCAAAACACATTGCCAACGAAACAACTAAGTTCAAAGACCTCATCTATATTCAGTATGGCCTGATGCCCAGTGCAAGATTTTCTCAGTAAATAATTTGTTGATGGTAGTTTTCCCATTTATTCCCACATACTACAATGGCAGTTAGACTTTCCTGGTTTTCCAGGAATTTAATAAGACTCTAGAGCAGCAATTCCAGGTATCTCAGGGAGTTTTAATGACTATTGCCTTTACTCCCCAACTTCCAATACACTCCAATACTAAATGCCATTTGTGCTTGGTATCCAAACATCTTAGCATAGTCTCCCTCTGGAACATTCATGATGGCATCAGCCAATTCTATTTCTGAAACTCCAAATCATCAGAACAAACTGATGATATAGATAGTCACACTGAGATGGCTAAAAGGCATGCTGAATGAGTGTGTATGTTTGTGGGTTCTTAATATGAATCTATAAATTATATATATATATACATATATGCACATATATAACAGCTATAAGCTAGCTATTTGTATGTAGTCTGTGTATACACATTTTTACAAATATTTTTATATTCTATATAATATGTGTTTGTAGCACAATATAGATATATAAAAGAGACTGAATAGTGGTTCTTGAAGCTAGAGAGTTCAAATTCTATCTCTGATATATATTAGTTGAGTTATTCTGGACAAGGTACCTAATATTTCATATAAATCTCTAAGACTACAAGTCTTAGAAATTTCACTTCAAGTCAATTTTTCTGTCTCTATCTCATAAATATAGATACATATATATAGAAATGCATATAATATTACTATACTATAATATTACATCATATCTGCTTTGGTCAAGGGAATTTTCTCAGAGTTACTTACAAAGGGGGAAAGTATGAATTCCATCCATCAATATACACACAGGAATATATATGTGTGTGTGTGTATGTATATATTTATGTGTATATCATAAGTGTGTATATAAAATTCATGATTAACATAATAGTTTATAAAAATCATTATATGATATACACGTGTCATATGTGAATGTTATATGGTTTATATTATATAATATATCATGTATTATACATGTATAATATGTGTTATTATATGATTTACTTGTTGCTAGAAAGTCATTTCAATCATGTCTGATTCTTTGTGACTCCATCTGGCTTTGCCAAGAACTGAGTAGTTTTCCATTTCCTTCTCTAGTTCATTTTACAGATAAGGAAACTGAGGCAAAGAAGGTTAAATGACTTGCTCAGGATGACACAGCCTCCAAGTGTCTGAGGCCAGATTTGAACTCAGTTTCTCCCAATTCCAGAACTAGTGTTCCTATTTATTGTGCTACTTTACAGCTCCATTGTTAGATCTATGTTAATGTTTTACATATATATATAAAACCACAAATGTTTATCAATAATTCCTCTGCAAATTTTGAATTAGTATTGCCTTAGACCACAAAGATGTTAAATGTTTGACAATAGCTATGTTTATGTAATATATCTTGTTATAAAATATGTGGTATGTATATATACATATTATATATGTTTGTGTATATATACATACATACATTTTATACATATATAAAAATTCCATTTGAAAAGGCATTGAAGAGAGTTATAGGGATAGTTTCATAAGCTGATAATGATAGGACTGGAATTAAAATTTGTAGCTCTTGGTTTCAAGATCAAGGATGGCCCATCCATCACTTCAGGGCCACTCAAGCCCTTCAGAGATTCAAAGTAAATGTACAGGGAGGAAAAACCTGTAACAAATTATATTGACATTGTAAATAGTATTACAAAGTAAAGTAGTGTGATATGGTAGAAGCGACATCAGATTAAATTAGGGGTCAGAGAACCAGTGTTCATATTCCAATTTTCCTACGTGAAGTCACCTAGTTATTTAACATCTCTACAATTCAGTTTCTGTAAAATGAGGGCAATGGACTTGTTCTAACTAAGGGGTTCTTCATTCTTTTTTGTGTCATGGACCTCTTTTTTAGTTTGATGAAGCCTATGGATCCCTTCTCAAAAATTTTTTTAAAAATCTGTTAAAATGTTTCTGAGTGTTCCTCCTTCTGGGTCTCTGTTTCTCCCTCCCCACCTTCTCTGTCTCTGTCTTTCTTTCACATGCTCTCTCTCTCTCTCTCTCTCTCTCTCTCTCTCTCTCTCTCTCTCTCTCTCTCTCTCTCTCTGTTTCTCTGTGTCTGTCTGTCTCTCTCTTCTCTCTCTCTCTTTCTCTCTCTCTCTTTCTCTCTCTCTCTCTCTCTCTCTCTCTCTCTCTCTCTCTCTCTCTCTCTCTCTCTCTTCTGTGTGTGTGTGTGTATGTGTAATATATATATATATATATATATATATATATATATATATATATATATATATATATATATATATATATATATATATATATATATATATATATATATATATATAAACCCACACACGTTTTTAAAGTAAATGGATGCCCTCCAGGTGAAAAAAAAAAAACAAAACTCTAGTCTGGACTTTTCCAGTGTGTTAAGCAAGTGATCTTCAAATATCTTTAAAAAGTCCAAATCATATTCAATGTAGAAACATGTCTAAAGATGCTCTGAATGGCCAAACAGAAGAAAAAGCTGCTTGTTTTGGGTTTATTGTAATTTCATTTCTTGTGGATCCTTTGCTATTATCTAACCTAATTCAAGGTGTAATATAATGTTGGGAAATTGTGATTTCTTTTCTTGAGGATTTCTTTGCAATTATCTAATCTAATTCAAGATATACTATGATGTTGGGGAAATTATAATTTCTTTTCTTGAGGATCCTTTTGCAATTGTGTAACCTAGTTCATGGTGTAATATCATGTTGGGAAGCATTATTTAGAGTCATTATTCTTGTAGGGAGCCACTAGTCATTTCTTTATGGTGTTTCCAAAGCAGAGACATCTCCTACAGTCCTACAAGCATCTTTCCTCAGCTAACAGGCCTCTAGTTAAACTAGATATTAGGGCAACCAAAAAGAGGAAGATTGGTCTCAAAGCACCTTGTACAATCTAAGTATTGTGTAATAGAAGGGAAAGGGGGACCATTGTTGTGAGACAAGCCTGTCCAAATCCCATTTTTGTTGTCTTGGTGACAGTGGGACTAACAGTGAGGACACTGTCCTCAATCTTTGTCTGTTAAGAACATCAGATAGTCTTTAATCATCCACTGAAGAAAGCACCTCCTTCTAACTTAGAATTTCCTTTTCTGTCACCTTAATTCCAAAAGCAGTCTGGGCTACTAAAGTATAGAGCCCATGGCAATATCCACACTAGCTACTGTCTCCTGAGCACCCACTCATGCATTTCCTAGACTAGTGGACCTTGCCCGCTGGGATCAATGCCTCCTAGCTAGGAGATTAGCCCAGTAGACCTCAGTTACTCTTAGTTCATATCACACAGATACTTCTGACCCCCCTCGCTATCAGGAGGCACTGCCAGCATGCCCAGAGACAAGACAAACCTGTGCAACAACATGGTTAGGGAAAAAAAATAACAGCCATTAGCACTGACAACAACAACATGAATTCTTACACCTTCTACTTTCCTGGGATTTTTTTTTAGGCAATCAAGAATGGAGGGGAAAAAAAGTTTCTTACATAACCCTGTTTCTTAAAAGGCCAAAGCCAATCATGTCATTAATGGAGATTCCATTGCAGTATTATTGGTAGTAATAGCAACAGCAGCCAGTTGTTGCTAATTATGTATCTCAGAAATGCCCAGTTTCTACGGGGCGATTCCAACTATAATTACCATGAAATTTTATAACTGCAAATTATCCTGTCATGTGGGTGGTATAAATAAGTGTGTACCTGCTCTGTGATAACAAATTGGAATGACATGGCTAGTTAGTAGAAATGTGAAATTTGCAGATGGACTCCCAAACTGGCGACTTCCCCAGAGGGGGGAAAAATCAGTTGCTTTTCTTGTGTTGCTCTTTACATATATAAGATTGTAGATCTGGAAGTTAAAAGGGATCTTGAAGTTCATCTGGTTCAACCCCCTCATTTTACAGATAATGAAACCCAGGAGGTAAAATGTCTTGCCCTGGGACACATTAAGTATCCAAATCAGGATTGAAACTCAGATCCCCTGAATCCATATTTTTTTCTACTATATCATGTTATCTTCCAGAGCCCTCAGGAAGAAACTTAAACCATCTCCTAAAAAACTGTTTCCCTTTTGTGATATGCAAGGAAAAGAAGAGCATAAGAAATCAGAAACCCTCCAAGATCAAAATCATCTCCTTTGCAGGTCTGGTTCTGATTCAGTTGCTGAGAAGTTTTAAAAACTTTAAACTTTAAAAAAAGTATCTGTCAACTTTAAATGGTTGAAGTAGCAAACAAACCCCAATTATTACCTTTGGCATTTTTCAAAGGGAGATTTTGAATCCATCAGGAACTAAGGGGTGAGGCTTTAGCCGTGTGAGACAAAAGCATGACACCCCCAAAAACTTAACTCCAGAAACATCATTTCCTCATCCTTCTATTTTAGCCATCTCAAAAGTACAGTATCACAACATCAATGGAGATTTTCTCCTCTCTGTGACATGTCCCTTTTTTCTCTAAGGTAGGAAAGCAGAAAAAGTTGCATGCTCCCCATTCATGTTGCCTCTTTATGTCTCCATCTGACAAACAACCCAAATGAAAAAACTCAGGGCAGGGAGGAACAGGGCAGCCCCAATTTGTTGCATTTGTACATCTAAACTAAAATTAGAGTATTTTGGGGTATAATCAGACTGAGGAAGCACACTTTCCTTAAGACATAAAACTAATGTCGCTATTCATCTAGCTTTCTGATGAATGTAAGGGCTGTACCTTGACGAATAGAGAAGGCTGCTCAGGATATGATAGATTTATATTCCAAAGTGCTGTTAAACTTGTAACCATAGTAACAAACAAAGCTATTACATAAAATGGCTTCGCCATGTGAAAGCAATAATTATATTAACTAGATGGGAGGGAAAGGGAGAAGGAAGTCTGATCAATGTGGAAGGCACCCGGTAAATTGGATTGGAGATGCGTGGCATTTTTCTAAATTACATTTCTTCGGGAGGGGTGAAGGGAACTGTTGCTGATGTTGTGGCTAAGTCCCACCAGGTGGCAGTGTGAAGAAAGATGTCCAAGCAAGCCACTGTGCTACTGGGATGAGTCCTGGGAGAGAAGCATCTTGGACACTTGGTAGAAAGACAACCACATAATTCTAGCCAACCACAGAAATGGGAACATGGCCAACTTCAGATCTCATTGAAGGAGAAGCTGTAGTAGAGAGACTAGTTATTGTTTAAATGAGCAAATGAATTAAGAGAGCCAGCTCTGTGGACTTTATTGGTCACCATCATGGGGCTCCATGTTTGTACCCTGTTCCTCATATACAAAACTCAGCAAGATTTGAATTCAAACAATGGATAATGTAGGAAAATCCCTAAGATGAGAAACCAAAAAGTCTGTTTTTTCATCCTATGGTCATAGTATCTGGGTTCAAATCCAAGTCTGCCATTTATTACCAGTGTGATCTTGAATTAGTATATTTCTAGGAGCTCCAGTTGCCTCATGAGTAAAGTGAGGATTACATTAGATGATCTCTGAGGTCTTTTCTAGCTTGAAGAAGATCATAAGATCTCCTTCTGGACAATGAGGAAGTCAGATGAAAGAATACCTTTCAGTTCCAATGAATGTCTTTCTAGCTCTAAAAAGTTCCTGATGAATTGACCACTTTTTAAGGGAGACGAAAAAAGTAGTATGACTCTCCGGGGGGAAGATTCCCAAACTTATCAATTTCCAGGCCTAATGATCATAGGGGAAAAAGGATGAATTTTGTGCTAACATTTATTATATTCAAAGATCATCATTCTGTTTCTTTATTGGCATCATAGACCATGTTATTTAGTTATAGTTTAGTTATTTAGTTAGTTATGGGAGCCAGATGGGTTGTAATTCTCTTTGATGCTTGATTAGCTGAGAATTTCAGGATCTGAATACTTTAGAGGATGGTAGTCTATTAATTCTCTTGTTTATAGTGAATGTAAATCCCCTAAGGAGCCATCCTTTAAATCTCTAGTTAGACAGATCTTTCCCCTAGTCAAGGTTATAGGGATTACATAAGATATTTATAAACAAAAATATTCTAATATCTATGCATATCATGAATTATTTGATAGTTTCATTCTGTATTATGTTAACATACATGGACAATCCTGAGACAAAAATAGCCAAATAAAAGTACCTCTGACATATGTTTTCCTTTTCTTCTGTTACTTATTAAATGTCCCTCTCCAATATCACCACTATTTTTCCACCTAGAAATTTGGAAACTTCATTTTATTCCAATAGATTACCTTCAGGGCTCTTCTCTTTCTTAGGTAATCATGATTCAGTCAGCTAATAAATCAAACAGATAAGCCAATCCTGTTAACGTTTTAGATTCTCGATATCTCCTTACACATACACATACTTATCCCAACTCAATCTCCTTTCCTACCACCAAATGGAAGTGGAGGCCTCTGCAAAGAGTGACCTTCCTTAGTAGTGGAATTTTTGAGCACTCTGATGGGGAATGGGTAGCAAAGAGCTTTTTGGTCAGGTCTAAAGTTAATTAATAAGCATTTCTTAAAGGTTTTCTATGTGCTAAGCACTGTGCTAAACACTGAGGATACAAAGAAAGGCTTAAGACAGTTCCTGTTCTCAAGGGGCTCATAGAGTAATGGTGGAGATAACATACAAACAAGTCCTATACAAGATAATTTTTTTTTAAAATCTCCATAGGGGAGATTTGAAATTAAAGGAAAGGATTCCTGTATAAGGTGGGGTTTTAGTTGGAATTTGAAGGAAGTCAGAGAAGCTAAGAAAGAAATAAGGAGAGAGAGTGTTCCAGTTATGGAGAACAATGAGTGAAAATGCCTAGAGTGTGATATAACATAAAATGTGTGAAGAACATAAAAAAGTCATTTTGATTGTATCATAGAGTAAGAAAGAGGGAGTTAAGTATAAGAAAACTGGACTTCAAATGCAAGAGGACTCATTATTTGATCTGGAGGTGTTAGTGAGTCTCTTAGTTTATTGATTGGAGGAAAGGCATGGTCAGATCTGTCCTTTAGGATCCTAAACATTCTCTGTAGGTATTTTGGCCACTTCACTTTTTGTTGTTGTTCAATCATTAAGAGATTTGCCTAGGGTCACATAATTAGGACGTGTGTGGGGCCAGATTTGAACTCACAAAGATAGGCCTTCCTGACTGCAGCCATGTCCCTTATCACTGTGCCACCTAGCTGCCCCTCATCTGCACATAATATCAGAGAGCAAGAGGAGGAGGGAGAAGAGAATAAAAGAGAGACAGAGAGAGACGGAGAGAGCAAGGCAGGAGAAAGAAAGAGGAAGAGACAGACAGAAAGAGAATCAGATACAGAGAGAGACAGAGAGAAACAGAGACAGAGATGGAGAGAACGAGGCAGGAGAGAGAAAGAGGAAGAGACAGACAGAAAGAAAGAGGAAGAGACATAGAAAGAGAGAGACAGATACAGATAGAGATAGAGGGAGACAGAGAGAGAAAGACAGAGACAGAGACAGACAGAGAGACAGCATGCACAAGCAGCCAGTACCTATATTCTTGCTGATGAGGGTGTTTCAAAAAGACCCAGTCCACCCTCTCCAAATCTGATTAAAGGAAGAGTCGGTTGCAATCTGGGAAGGTTTGTGTTTGCAGAGCCAAAACAATAGGGTTGGTTAGGGAGGAGGCTTTTAAACGATGCCAGCTTCTAGAACTCCTGCCTCGAGCCCCTTGGGATTATTGTTGCTACAGTATGTTAGTTGCAAATGTTTATGCTGTTTAAAAAAACTCAGTCAAGTGCTAGCAGGGAGGCAGCACTCTGGTACAACCCATGGCAGGCATACTAATTAAAGGATTTCTGCCTGAGCATCTTCTCCAACTTTTTGAGATTTTCAAAGTTCAGATGTAGGGACTCCTCTGAAGACTGTTCATTGTCACAAGAATCCCAAAATGGGGATCCTACTGTAAGGAATATGGACGCTTTGGAAGTTTCCCATTCTTGTTTCCCTACATACTCACCCACTCGAAGCTCCTTAAGCTAAAGTTTCAGAGGTCTCTTGTAGCAAACTGCTCTTGAGTAATATTTTTCTCCTTGGATTTCAAGGAATTCATTTCTCATTCTTCACTTCTACCCCCTCCCCCAAATATGAAAAATATCTAGAGCTTTAAAGGACCTCAAAGGCCATTAGTTCATTTCCTTCATAAAATTTACATTTTCAGGGGGAAAAAGCCCATAGCAAATATACATGGGAGCATTTTGACTCATTCTGATTGGGAATTTGGAATATACTCATCTAATATTTACAAGAAACCTGACAGTATAAGCTGTGGCTGATTCCATAAGCCACATATGAATATCATTCATCAGTTTGCCCTTAAATTTTGTATTCCTCATCCTGTGAGTAGATCTCTATATCATATTTGACAGTGAAAATCAAGATATACCCAGAATTAGTTATCATTGTTTCCCCTCCAAAAAAAATAACTATGATATTATACATTTTAAATATAGGAAGGTGGCATGTTATAGTGATAGAATTCTGAGTCTAAAATCAGTAAGACGGATTCAAATCTGGCCTCAAATACTTACTAGCTGGGCCTCAGTTTCCTTATAGTAAAATGAGGGGATTAGCCTTGATATCCCAGGATTCTTTCAGCTGTCTGAGTCATGAGCCTTTCACAAGATTTTTTTCTTATTTTTTTAACTGTACAAATAATTGAAACATATCTTGTTTTTGCTCCCTATCAATCCCAGCACTCCAATTTACATCAGAAATGGGGAATCTCTAAGGTTTGGATATTCATCAAATTATTACAATTCTTGGACAATTAGGGCAAATTTTCTTTACTCTTTGAGAAAACAAAATATATCTGTCTTTATTTCCATATATATGAGTTATATAGGTGTTTTGTTACAACCACAGATTTGGAATTATGTAATAAATTCAAATTCTGCACCATTATTTTGATCTTAAGCAACTTATTCATAGAATTTAAGCAGGTTCTAAATTCAGCCAAATATTTGTTCATACACTTTGCTCTATCCCTGTCTGCTTCTGATAAATACCAGCAAACCTCAACAGTGTATGTGTTCCAACATCTGTCTTAAAATAGAGCTTTCTTTCTGTTTTCCATTTGATTTCCAGTGAAAGAGAAAGAACTGGGATAAGTTAAGTCACTCAGAGCTCAGAGATAGGGGACAAATCTGCCTGTCACATGTACCTTGGCAATCAGCAAAGAAATAACACTGAAACTCTGAGGAACTTGAAAAGTTATAACAGAGGTCAGCAGCCTTTCAGAAACGGTAGGCGGAGATCTGATCAGTTTCCTTCTCGGACTGCTGACCACACACTTGACTCTTTGCAAACTTGGTATGTGTAAAGCGGAGAAGGGGGAAATAGTTCGGGGAGAGGTGGCCAGGGAAAGGGCACGGGGAAGAGAGCCAGCTTCCAGGTCCTTTGAGTGGATGGCTCCTCTAAGCACCGGGCAGGATGGCACATTATTGTCCCACCTTTGGTGGCCATGCTGGAAGCTGCTGACCCATGAGTCAGGAGAATACCCAGCACATGTTCACTTATGTGGGGACAGTGGAAGGAGGTAGAGCTATGGCTCGTAGATTCTATTTAGCAGTGCAGTGGAACTCTGCTTGATGATGATGCTTTTGAAATAAATTCTGCTGTGAGGAATATTGAATAAGTCAGGGAGCAATCATTCTTTTTCATATTCCTCCTGAAATTGAATAATTTTATAGATGTTTACTTAGGCAGAACTAGGGCAGAATTGGCAGGCCCTGATTTCAGCAAGATTATGAAGTGATTGAGATTATGAGTCAAGATTATGAAGTAAAATCTCTAGGGACTTTTATCCTCCCTATTTGGCATCTGTTTTCACCTCTATGTTATGTCTCACATGGCATACTGCACACAGTGCTCCCATGCTCCTACCTACTCTTTCTCTTGGCAATGGATAAAAATTTTTTAAAGAGGATATTGTAAGGGTGGCTAGATAGTGAAGTGGATAGAGCACCAGCCTTGAAATCAGGAGGACCTGAGTTTGAATCTAGGCTCAGACACTTAACACTTCCTGGATGTGTGACCCTGGGCAAGTCACTTAACCCCAATTGCCTCAGGAAAAAAAAAAGTTTAAAAAAAAAAAGAGGATATTGTTATGTACTTTGCACATACTACATTCAGCAACACAGGAAACAGAATCTACCTAGAACATCAAAAGTGTTCTGATACACAGTTCTAAGTGAATAAACTATTGGCCTTAGCCAAGTAGGTCTTGCATTAAAAGATGGAATATACTACATCAGGGAGAATTGAAATGTTAGCAAGAATACCTAAAAGTTCTGGCTCAGGGAGGAGACTATATCTCCAAGAGCTTCAGCCAGGAATGACCAAGTGCCTGGCAGTCTATATCCCTGTTCCTGGGGCTTCTGGATGAACACAAATGATTGTGCCCATCAATGATTTGATTTGATTTAGTTTGCTAATGTAACAAGCAATTTGACTTTTTGGAATGTTATATCACCTTTTCTTTTTTTTTCATCTTGTTTTCTCAATTACATGTAAACAAAAAAACTTTAACAGTCATGTTTTTAAATTTTGAAGTCCAAATTCTCTTCTTCCCTTACCTCTCTCCTTCTTGAGAAAGCAAATAATTTGATGTAGATTATACATGTTCAGTGGTGCAAAAATCACCATATTGCAAAAGCAAATACAAAATCCCCAAGAATAATAGTTTTTAAAAAAAAGTGTGCTTCCACCTGTATTCTGAGTCCATCAGTTCTTTTTCTGTAGATGGATAGCGGTTTTCATCGCAAGGCCTTCAGAATTGTCTTTGATCATTGTATAGTTGATAATAGCTAAGTCATTCACTGTTGATCACTGTTCAATATTGTTATTACTCTATACAATGTTCTGGTTCTGCTCTATCAGTATATGTTTACAGGTAGCAAGTAGCATAGCATATAGTACGCTGGCTTTAGAGTTCTGAAGTCTTAAGTTTAGATACTAACTGTAAGACCCTAAGCAAGACACATAACTTCTCTTAGCCTCAATTTCCCCTGTTAATGTCAAATGAAGAGGTAGGACTTGATGGTCTTTAAAGCCCTTTCTGATTCTTGATCTTTGATGTATGGCCTCTCTAAGAAGAATTTACAACCTAAGCCTTATATCTAATTATAAAGCAAAAAGTTTATTCTCTCTTAAAGAGATATCAAATATTAGTGAGAGGGTGGGAATCAATTTCTTTTTTGTTTTTGTTTGTTTTTTTGAGAGTAGGAGGCCCATCCCTTGTGCCTGTGATATCCCAATCAAAATGTAACTAAGTCTGGTCTTGAGAAATATTTATGACAAAGGAGATAGCTGGTCCAATGTGCCATACCCCGTGACAATGACATCATAAAAATAGTGTATATGGTATCACTTATCAAATAAGTGCCTACTGTGTGCCAAGTTCTGGTGCTATCCTAGGTTCTGGAACAATAGATTTGACCATTTAAACCTCCCACAACTGAACAGATGAAACATATCATTCTACTATTGTAATACCTACATATCACAAGACTTACAAAAAATGTTTGTGCCCATTCAAGGAAGGATTGTCTGTTTAACTTCAAGATAATTAACAGAATGAGCATTATTTGAATGTAAATCATTTCCCATCTCAGAGCATTTGATTGTCTCAATAACTTATGTTCTAGTTAAGAGAGATATTATTATATCTATTTGATAGATGGGGAAACTAAGATTTAGAGATATTACATAACTTCACGAAAGTGACATATCTTGTAAGTATTAGAGATAGGATTAAACCCAAGTCTCTTTATTTCTTCTTCCATTAGACCATAATGCCAATCTGTAAGTAGACATTTTAAACTTTCAGATTATGTTCCTGCCTTGATGCTATTAAGCCAAGCAGGGAGTATAAACATTGACATTTTCAAACCCTGCCAATTATCTCAGGAGTTCAAATAACTTATACTATTCAATACAACCTGGAGTGTAATTGTTTGTTAGTAATAACCTGGTACTTGTTTAGTCTCATAGATCTAACTCTATCTCTTACATCCCACAGACAAAAACATTACCTGCTTTTTATTGGTATGTTGGTTAAAATGACTTCAAGCAGTCAGGAAAAATATATATTTTTTTCTCTTTTGCAGCTCAGTTATGAAGCTGAAGGGCACTTGTATATTTTCTTGCTGAAAGCAAAAGGCTTTTAGGACTTATTTTATCAATAGATTTCTGAATCACTTTTTTAGTTAAGGGTTAGCTGATTTTAAGTGTTAAAATGGCACTTTCTTTCAAGAAGGGAAGAATCACTTATTAAGGCAATGATTTAAACCTTCTTAGCAATAAGAGAATTATCCTGAATAAAAGGAATATTGGATCTGAAGAAAGAGGGCTTGAATTCAAATTCTAGCTCTACACTGATTATATGTGTGTATGATGGTACAAATCAGGTTGTTTCTCTTGTAAAATTAGGGAATTGGATTCAATGGTCTATGATTATAATGATTATAATGTACCTTCTGCTTCTAAATCTATGACTCTCTGATCCTTCATGCATCCACCCCCCAATGGTTTCCCTGAGTTCAGCAGATATTCAGCAGAAAATAAGATAAGCATCATGAGAAGGAATTAAGACATAGTACAAAAAGTACAAAAGTTTAACTCTGGCTCCTGCCATCAGTTTGCTTTGTGACTGAGTTGAATATAACACATGGGGTAGGGGCAGGTAGAAGAGCTATATTGAACTAGAACATCTCAGATGACTTTTATTTGTTATATTCTATAATTTAACAGTCCTGCTGTTTATAGACTCACTTAGCTAGGTAATTCAAAGCAATAAAATGAACATTGATCAAATGAAAATATATTTGTAAAGCACATAGTAGGTTCTCATTCAATAATTATTCCTTCCCCACTTCCCTAGATATGGGATCAGAAAACTATATCTCAAATCCTGATACTACTATTTCCATACCTGTGTGACTTTGAAAAGTTGCAACCTCTGTAGGGTACAATAGCTTTTCTTGCTTCCTAGGCTTCCCATCCACCCACTCCCAACTGCCTGGAAAAATCCAAAACTAAAAAAAAAAAAAAAAAAAAAAAAAAAAAAAAAAAAAAAACCTAGGAAGCAAGAAAAGCTCTTATTGTTTTTAATTTCCCTGCTGACTTTGAAGAATTCAGTTAATGCAGAACGTTAGGTTTTGCTCATTCATAGACAAAAAGTGTGATTACCTCGTTATCCAAATGACTAAAAATGCTAAACTCCATCAACTGCATATTTTTTGTGTCCAAGCATAAATGGGAGAACCAAGGGACAGGAAAGTGTTCACTGATATGGTGGTCAGTGGATTTGTTATTTGCATGGTGCAAGGAAGCTCTAAATCCCCAGAGTGGCTCTTCTAGGACTCCTGACCAAGAGTGCCTGATCCCCAAAATGAGACTTCAAAATAAAATCAGTTTGAATGCAAATAGTTGGTGTTCTTGTTCAGATTGATGAGAGAGGATGGCACACTTCTAACTACCTCTTTAACAATGCAGAGATATGATTACAATTTATTTCTTTGGTAAATGTACTATCAAGGCCTTGTATTGCTTTTTCTTTTTTTTAATTTACATGTTTTTTTTAATTTATGGAATAAAACAAGCATTTCCAACATAATACAATAAAATGAATGTTGCTTTTTTAAATAGTATTTTATTTTTCCAAATACATGCAAATATAGTTTTCAACATTCACCTTTGCAAAACCTTGTATTCCAAATTCTTCTCCCTCTCTCTTCCTTCCCCCTCCCTAACACAGCAAAAATCTGATGTAGGTTAAACATGTGCAATTATCCTAAACATATTTTCCATATTCATCATGCTACAGAAGAAAAATCAGATCAAAAGGGAAAGAAAAACATGAGAAAGAAAAAAAAAAACAAGCAAACAAAACACAAAGGTGAAAATGCTATGCTTTGATTCATATTCATTCTCCATAGTTCTCTCTCTGGATGCAAATGATTCTTTCTACCCCAAGTCTATTAGAATTGCCTTGAAATCACCTTATTGTTGAAAAGAGCCAAGTCCATCACAGTTGTTTATCACATCATCTTGATGTTGCTGTGTACAATGTTCTCTTGGTTATGCTCACTTCACTTAGCACCAATTCATGTCAGTCTCTACAGGCTTTTCTGAAATCAGCCTACTCATAATTTCTCATAGAGCAATAATATTCTATTACATTCATATACCATAACTTATTCAGCCATTCCCCAATCAATGGACTCAATGGAAATTCACTCAATTTCCAGTTCCCTGCCACTATAAAAAGGGATACTACAAACATTTTTGCACATGTGGGTCCTTTTCCCTCTAAATGTTATTTATTTTTCAAACAGAATCTAGCCTGTTTTCAAATTTATACTCCTGTCTAGAACTTTCTCCAGATTATAGCAGAAGACTTTCATTCATTTAATGGCAAAAGCAATTTCAGGGGCATACACAACTTTTCTGAATCACGAAACATGGTGTTTGAATACCTAAAATTTATTGCAGCCTTTGCTCTGTCTCTCAGGTGAGACTGGTTATATGTCCCATCAATCAACTCACAAATTTGTAGTAAGCACCTACTGTGTGCCAGGCACAGATCAAGGATTAGGATTACAAAGAGAGTAGTGAAACCATTTTAGCCCTGAAAGAGCTTTTTATCCTACTGTCCTGTAGGAGATACTACAACTTCATTTTGTCCCAAAAGACTGTTTCCCTTATACTAGCAAAATAATTATTGTATTAACATTCTGATTTCAGGATTCTCTTTTTCTTTCTGAAAAAACCTCAGTAGGAACTCTGCTTGTTTTACTTGGGGTAAGAGAGTAGTTGACATAATAGGAAAGAGACTGGTGTTTACATGAATGTTGAATCCAAAGTATTATTGTTGGAATCTCTGGAGAAAATGGATTTGATTAGAAGAGACAGACTTTTTGAGACATTTTGTAAAAGGAATGACTTCTTAATTTTGCTATTTATTGTCATATCTCAAAGCTTTTTTATAGCAGCACTCATAGTGCTCCCTACCCTCGTACTCATTTTCCTACAGATTTAAAAATCTGGTGTTATCCCATCTCTCTAGGGTTTCTGTTTCTAAAACATCAGCACCATAGAGGCAAAAATAGGGCACTTTCTGAGAGGAAGAGGCCAAAGTCAACCCTGTGGGACAAATTGAGGTTGCAGAATGTCTGATTGTGTTTAACTTAGTGTTTCTTCTTTGTCTAATTCATTCTGGGATTGTTCAAAGAAAAACTCATTCAAATGGGAATGAGATGATACCTCAATTGACAAATCTGTGAACAAAGCTCCCTTTAAGAGAGGTGGCTGATTTAGAGAAAATTCTGGTCTCCTTAGTGTAACATTGGAGGGAGCACTGGTTAAGAAGGATGAAACAATACTTATTTTGTAGGCAGCCTGGGAGCTGGGGCAGATGAGGTAAAGAGCTCCACTCCCAGGATTCAGCCTCTCATGTCCTAGGTATGGAGAAAGGCACTGTGAAGTTTGATATTGTGGAACCTTTTTGTCACTGAGCAGAGGACTATCCTTGTAGCTTTTGAATTTCATCTTAACATGGGTTAAAAAGAGGAGTGGGAAAAGGTATTCCATAGAGCAGGGCTTCTTGAATTTTTTCTAATCACCATCCTTTTTCAACTGAGAAATTTTTACACAATCCCAGGTATACAGGTTTATAAAACAGGTATAAGAATCAAACATATATTGATAATAATTCATAGTTATGTGACCCTTATTTTCAATTATCAGACTCCCTATTGGATCACAACCCACTGTTTAAGAAGTTTTGTCAATAGAGAGTTATGATAGAGAATTCTAGAATACTTCTGGGGGCATATATTATTTTTACTTCTGGTAAGGAAGTTGTCTACAATTGAGTGTGCCATAGTGTGTATCTTCTTCCCTAGTAAAGATATTTATTAAACGAATGCAAATCTTTAACTATGATCATAAACCTCTCTAGATGATATATAGAGTTATCAGTGAAAGGGCTTTATAAAAAATGTACATGGAAACTGAAAAAAGTTACTTTTCAGAGTAATAGAATAAGACAAATGGCTATTAGCTTTTTTACTTAATTGCTTCAAGTATCTTAACCCTCACAGACTTCTATTTCCTCATTTGAACATGAGAATATTGGATTAGACCAGGAGTTCTTAATCTGAGGTCTATGAACATATATTCAAAAATAATTTTATAGGTTATTTTATTATATTTGATAGTCTTTATAATCCTATGTATTTTATTTTACACATACATGATTATGAGAAGGAACCCATAGACTTTACCAGACTATCATAGGGATCCGGTACATAAGAACAGTTAAGAGCCTTTGCATTAAATGGAGCCCCAAACCCTTTCCATTTCAAGAGTCTGTGGTCCTGTGTAGCTGTTTACATAAAAAGAAAGGATAAATGTGTAGCTACTTATCTTGGTTCTCTTTTCACTAAAAGAGTAGGGAATAGGGACTAGACCTGTTATCCTACTGACATAGGGAACTCTCAGGTGAGAAATTTCTCCTATCAAAACACATTGCTACCTTCTTTGCAATGTATAACCTTTCAAGTTTTCACAGGGAAGTTCAGTGCCTTATTCAGACAGTTCATGGGGATAGGACTTAAACTCGGGTCTTTCTGGTTCTGAGACCACTTCTCTATGTATTTATAGCATAGTTGCTTTCTAGTAAGGATGATTTTATCTTTTTTTTAAATTAATTTTTTTTTTCAATTTACAAAAACATCTATCCTGTCTCTTATCTCCTCCTGCCACAGAGAAAAAGAAAAGTTCATCAAAACCCTTTGTGACAAATATGCTGTGTTTTGCAGAAATATAATCCCTTTTGTACTATTTGGCTAATCTTTTAGGGGAAAAAATAGCTATGATATAGTTCCATTTCCTTTCATATTTTAAAGAATTTAGAACCAATAAATAACATGTTATGGTTGGGATAACTCAGCTAACCCAATGTTTTCATTTTGTATGTGAAAGACAACAAAGTTAGGGAAAAGGTGGGGACTGGGCTGAGACTGGAACCCAGCTCTCTTGACTTCTTGCTCAGGTTTTTTTCACTACACCACTAGGATACATGGGTGTGTGCCAGGTAGCTCAGCGGGGGGGAAAAAAGCCTGGCCTGAAGTCAAGAAGACCTAAGTTCAAACCTATTCTTACTTATTATATGTGACTGCAGGCAAGTCCTTTCTGTTTCCTTATCTGTAAAATGAGTATAATAATAGCTCCTATCTCCCAAGGTTGTTATGAGATCAAATGAGATAATAATTGTAAAATGCTTAGTATGGCGCCTGGCACTTAGTAAGTGCTATTATTGTTATAAAATGGGTAGGAAAGAAGAGGACAGCAGCACATGGTTCTGATTTGCACTTCTACCCAGACTGCTGTAATCCTGTTCCCATTCCTCCATCACCACTGAGGTCATCCGTAGCAACCAAACTGATAAAGGTATAGCCATGAATCAGCAAATTCACCTGCCCATTCATCACCTACATGATTACCTGGTTATTAATGGCATTCAAGTCAGTTCAGCCTGCATTTATTAAGCACCCACTATGTGCTGAGCATCGTGCTGGAAGTAATCTGGACCTGAGATTTCACTGGATGTAGCAGATGTCCTAGTGAGCCATCTCCTTCGACCAGTGCAGATCAGTACCTTCTCTGCAAAGTATAAAGACTTTCTTAGAGAACAGAGAAGTTGTAATTTGTCCAGAGTTGCTCAGCCAGTATGAGGCAATTCAGAGATACCGTGGATAAAACAGTCAGCAAAGAGTGAGGAAGATCTGAGTTCAAATGCAGCCTTAGGCACTTACTAGACATGTGACCCTGGCCAACCCTCTTAAGCCCTATATGTCTCAGTTCTTCATTTGTAAAATGGAGAAGGAAATGGCAAACCATCACAGTATCTTTGCCAAGAAAACCCTATAGACTTTGTGAAGTCATGTAGAGTCGCATATGACTAAATAAATGAATGACAACAGTGAGCCAATGTGTGTTAGAAAGGGCTCTTCCTGGATTTAAGACAACTGTCTATCCACTCAAAATTACTTGATATAGATGACATCATCTGTTTATGATGGGTGAAGCCACAGAAAGTTGTAAGAGGGCAAAAGAGAAGCAGTCATACAAGGGAGGAAGATAAGGAAATGAAAAAGGGAAACAAATAATTAAGTGGCTTGATAGTTTAAATGACCTTACTGGCAATATACTTCCTATTCGAATGAGTATGGCTGAAAAGATTGATGTGGGTATGACCTTCAGTCCTCTACACACAGATTACATGTACAAATTGTGTTTTAATGGCACATTTGGCATGGGGGTGGAGGAGGGGGCGGTAGTGTTAATTACATTTGAATAAAAGCATGGTCATAACTCACTTGTGCAGCCCTTGGTACTTAATTTTATTACATCTTAGGGAAAATTCTTTTGGGGTCTATGAGTAGCTATGGTGCAATTAGACAGCAAGAAGGTTTTAGATAGTGCAGTTGCTATTGATCAGTATTTACTTTAAAAAGAGTAAAAGATATTCCCTCCTTCCAGAACTGCCTAATCTGTCATAAATGAACCTATATGGTATGAAGAAACATAGAAGGCTTTTTTCATATTTTCTGAACCACACCCCTCACCCCAGATGAGAGTCCAGTATAAAAATCTTTCCAACTGGTTTTAATGATGCTCAAGTTTAAAAAAAAAAAAAAAAAAGAAGAAGAAAAAAAAAAAAAAAAAAGCATATACCACAGGCAAGAACTCATTAAAAGAGAGAAGTCTTTTTGTAGATTTGTTTATTTATTTATGAAAAGCTTCTGAAATATTTATAAATGCCTCCCTGATATTTGTCTAAAAATACATTTTAGGATTGTTTTTATTGGGGGGGTTAGGAATGGGAGACAAGGGAGACAGCAGAGAAGAGATAAGAGATAATAGACATAATCCTTTCTGTATCTACAGTGGCAAAGAGAAGAGTAGTCTACATGTATGCTTCAGGGATTGTGTCGATCACTAGGAGCTATAATGTATGCCACATGCAACCAACAATCTGAGCCGACTCCTCAGGTGACCCAGACTGACCAGGTCTGTTAAACAGAGGCAATGACAATCCTAAGTGTTATACTTAATTTCACTGACAGAACCAGGGCAGATGTAGATGCTCAGTAGGCCGTTAGCACTCTTTTCATTTTTTATAGCTATTTATTAATTGAAATAATAGTTAAGCTACCCCTTGCTTCAGACCGACTTTCACCTGTTTAGCAAGTGCTTTCTATGAAACACAAAAGAGCTCAGAGATGACACTGGTGTCTTAATTAACCATTGAATACCTTCTAGAGCAGCTGTCACAACTCCTGTCACTTAAAAGGAAGCACAGTGATCCCTCAAAAAAAAAAAAAAAAAAAAAAAAAGTGAAAAAAATCCACACGGGATCTAATGAGCTGTCTTTGACATGTAACAATTGCATGTTTTATTATTATACTTTGCCCTTTGATAGCGATTGAAACCTATAAAAATCCAAACTCATAAAAAAAAAAAAAAAACAGATTTCGTGATTAACAAGACCATATACAGAAGAACCAGCACTGTACTACATTGAGCATTCGTTAACTTGTCCAAGTGCACACCTGAGATTGGAACTTGGCCTGGAAATGCGGCTAAGGACTCTTGGTGTGGTTTCCTCACTTGACAAGATTTTCAGCTCTCTCCTAGAAACAAAAACAAAAGCAAACAAACAAAAACAAAGAAGACAATTCTATAGTCAATGTTCAGTAATTCAATGGAAGGGACCATTGATGATGATAACAGCTTTACCCACTGATCTCCCTAGCTTCTTTTAATCCCAACTAAAATCTTGTCTTTGACATAAAGCTTTTTCCAATATCTCTTTAATTCTTATACATTCCCTCAGTAGATCATTTCCTATTTATTCTGCATATAACCTGCTTTGCATATTTTTGCTTATTGTCATCCCCCTCTTAGACTGTAAGCTCCTTGAGAGCAGAAACTACCTTTTACTTCTTTTTATATCCCCAGTGCTTAACACTGTGACTGGCACATAGTAGGTACTTATTTGATAATTATTGATTGATTGACACAGCCAGAAAAACTATAGAGTAGAGATGGGGAGGGCTAGCAAAAATTTGACAAGCCTAAAGAATTTTAGAAACTATCTGCAAGTCTGGCAACTTGAATGTATTCACTGTTTAGCAATTTTCTTTCAAAGATCCCATGAAAAGATCCTCAGATTCTATCTAGTCCAAACCCCTCATTTTATAGATGAAGGTGCAGACTTAGAAATGGTTAATGATTTGTCCAAGGTCACACAACTATTAAATGGGAGAACTGGCGATTCAACCAAAGTTCTGACTCCCAATCCATTGTTCCTTCTATAACACCATTCAGCAAGGCACAAGAGAATAATGGAGGGAAGGAAGCCTCTTTACTCTCATCTTGGTCCCCTTCCATTCTCTTTGTGAGTCATATCTGTGCTGTCCCATAATTCAGTTGATGTCTTTCTGAAAGCAGTTCAGAAAAAAATAATGGGGCTGGAGCACACACTGGGCTATCTATACCTTGTCCAATGCACAGCATCCAAATTGCTGCCTAGCCCAGTGAGTTTATTCAAACAAGGATCTCCATTCAGGCATAAAGGGAGAGGTAGTTCTTCCTCCTTCCTCTCTCTACATAAACCTGTAAAGGTCCATCTCTTGTGTATTTACATAAAGAAACTGACCCAAAGGTCAAAGATCCTCATTCCTTAGGAAATAGCAGTTAGTGACTGCTTTGGCTAGTACATGAATTTTTATCCCAAAGTACAGTGAATTAAACATTTATCCACTGGAATCCCACGAGCCTTTGCTGTAGGAATGTTTGACTAGTATATGACAATACTAATAGAGCTTTTAAGACATAGAATGCAAACAGGCAGCAATGCAAATAGTAATAGTAGCCCCATTATTATATTGAATTAGTTATGCCCTCAATTCAATTGATGTCCCTAAAATAAACACACACACACACACACACACACACACACACACACACACACCCCATACCACACCACACAGTAAAACCCTAATATAACAGGACTAGCCAATAAGGAAAGTCTATATGGCTAAAAGTGCTATGGCATTGACTGAGTACTCGATGAATACTTTTTTTTTTAATTTATTTAGAATTTTTTTTCACAGTATATATGCATGAGTAATTTTTTTATAATATTATCCCTTGTATTCATTTTTCCAAATTATCCCCCCCTCCTTCCATTCCCTCCCCCCATGACAGGCAATCCCATACATTTTACATGTGTTACAATAAAACCTAGATACAATATATGTGTGTAAATACCATTTTCTTGTTGCACATTAAGTATTAGATTCCGAAGGTATAAGTAACCTGGGTAGATAGACAGTAGTGCTAACAATTTACGTTCACTTCCCAGTGTTCCTTCTCTGGGTGTAGCTATTTGTGTCCATCATTGATCAACTGGAAGTGAGTTGTATCTTCTTTATGTTGAAGATATCCACCTCCTCGATGAATACTTTTTGAATGAATGATTCATAATATTTAGTATGTAGTACATACATTTTTCTCTGATAAATGCTAAAGGTTTATTCATTCTTTTTAAATCAAGAATGTAAGCCATTGCCCTGGCCCTCTAAAAGTTTGCAGTCTGATTATGGTGACAGTATACACACTGGTTAATACAGGTCAGTTAGACCAGGCCTCTTTCCCCAGAGGAGGCTGGGGAACATACAGATGGAGACAGGTATAAAATGCCTGAGGAATAGACATGAGTGCAGCTCCTGAATCTAAAAGAATTTGAGATGGAATTTGAGTAACCTTTAAGGGACCAACACCAAATCACATAAACAACTGTATAAGAGGACCTAAAATCTCTTCTGGGATCCTGGAATGACTAAAGCTGTCACAAAAACTCTAAAATGCATCTGCTTGGGCTGTGGCGTTTTGTGTGTGTGTGTGTGTGTGTGTGTGTGTGTGTGTGTGTGTGTGTGTGTGTGTGTGTGTGTGTGCTGTTATTTCAATAGTACAAGGTTTTTAATCTATGTTTAGCTTTCATGAACCTCAAGATTAATGCTTTTCCAATCCTCTGCTGCTCCCTTTAACTATTTCAGAATAAAAGCATATAGCTCTGGAGATCTCTGGGACATCTTGTGTGAGCTAATATTGTCTGAATAGAGCTGACTTTCTGGGAACCTCGTTTCCTCAGGCTAGTCAAGGATGGGAACCTATGGGTGACGAGGTGATTGAGCATGTCTCCTAATAGCCTTTCTGTATTACTAAGCACATATGGGCAGTTTGTATGACATTCAGTAAAACCCCTGTGGGTAGCTTAAGGTGGGTGTGGCTGAATCCCATTCCTTGAAATTTAGAACCTGGCTAACACATGGGTAAAATAAAAATGCAAGGACATATATAGAATATGTGTGTGTATACATACACACACATACATATATATACATTTTTACACATATATTTATAAGTGATCTAGATGATATATACTATATCACTATATATATATATATATAGTGATATATACTAAAAATGTATATACAAATATATATGTGATATAGAAATAAACATTTTATAATTTCAGAGGAAAAAATCAAAGAGACCTGGAGTTATTGGGGAAAAACTCAACTGTCCAATAAAACTCATGTTATACATTGGAAAATTTGTATTATAAAACCTTTGTAACTTTTAAATACGTGCACATACATCTGTAGCTACATGACCTAAATAGAAGCCATTTTAGGATTTTTGTGACAGTTTCTGACATTGCAAAGTGGCAGGATAGCTGTTTATTCTCCCATGGAGTTGCTGATGTAATTCTGTTGTGAGAAATATAGATAGACAGAAAGAGAGAGAGTGAGAATGAGATACACAAATGTATATATGTATTATAGCATATACATGCATATGCATATATTTATATAGACTTATGTGATAATGTCATATTTATAAAAGAAAATCTGGCCACTTATATGAGAGAATATGTCATAATATTTATATGTATTATCTCATGTAGTATTTAATACAGTTTTTTAAAAAAACAACTTTGAGTTTTAAACACTTAATTTAGGGATGAGAAGAAGAGCCGCTTAATCACAGATTTCATGGCCTAGTCAGCCCCCTACAAGTTAAAAATCTCCTAGGCATCAAATTGCTACTGTGGATGAAGAACGCTTAAACTAAACTTAAGTCAGCTCAAAGCAGCATAGGTGATGAGCTTTCCTTTGGGATTAATAGGAAAGAGCCAGCCTCTACATCCTGGAGAATAACTAAGGACTCAAAATAATTCTACAAGGAATTTGATAGAATGGTATTTCTACTAAGAGAGAAAGGCACTGGGGCTGGTGTTCAAATCTTTGTTTCCTCTGCCATCCTGCATTAGCTCTATTATAGAGTCTTTAATAGCAGCTCAGAAAGGAGTTTGACTTTGTGGTCTGACATTTGTATATTGGATATACTGTACATATGTTCCCAGATTTTGATGATTCAGAGATTACTCTAACCCCATCCTGATAAAGTTATATTTTATCTGTTTTTTATTTAATTGTTTGCTTAGTGCAAAGGGTGGGAAGTTGTTCTACAAAGTAGTTTATGGCTTTTGCTGATAGACTTTTTGCTGAAGTTCATTCCAGGGAAACGGTAGGATATGAAAATTATCACATTAGAATAAACACTATAGTTGGATTGTCCCATCCTATTGACATTAGCTTATTTTTAAGAGATGCCGTTAAATAGAGGAAGGATTAATAAGGTTTACAGAATCTTACATATATGTGAAACTCCCTATTTCTTCACTTATGTTCTTACCACCTAATTTTATCCACAACTCTTTAGTGGATTCTCCTAGTTCCTAGGAGAATTAGTACTTAATAATTACTAATCACTTCACCTGGCTGGGTCTTGGTTTCTATATCTGAAAAGGTTTTTTTTAAGCTATTTGATTTATTTTACTATGCCTATTTGAAAGGAGTTTTTGTTTTTATTTTCTGGGAGGGATATTTGTAAGGAAGATTAGGATTTGTGGTCATGATGCTGAGAGAGGGAAAGAAAAAGCATCAATGAAACAGGTTTTTTTTTTAAGCCAAAGGAGAGTAAAAGGAAGTTCAGGCAGATACATAAACAAACAATATTGTTGTTATTGTGCTGGGAAGGTCCTATAATAAAATTAAATATTTTCAAAAGATATACATAATGGAAATTCATAGTTTTATATTTTTAAAATTTTCTGTTATATTTGGAAAAATTCACATTGGTTGATGTTTGCCAAGTCAGAATTTGTTTTAAAATTAAAACCTATAATTGGCAAACTTTGGCAAACTTATTGATAAGCTGAACTAAAAGAAAAATTAGTATTGTAAACCTTCAAATTCCAAATAACCTTTCCTGGAAAATGGTGGTTTTGTGTTCATGTTTGTTGATGTTGTGCCATATTTGTGAAATGTTTATCAAGTGGTATTTTTATTCAAAAGCAGCTAGGTGGTACATTAGATAGAGCTTTGGTCCTACCATCAAGATGGTCTGAAGTCAAATCTAGTCTTTCAAAATTACAAGCTGTGAAACCCTGGACAGGTCACTATATTTGTTTCAGTTTCCTCAGCTGTAAAAAATAAATAATAATAGCACCTGCCTTTCAGGATAGTTGTAAAAATCCAATAAGATAACATTTTATTTAATGTTTAGCATAGTGTCCATTAAATAGTATCTGCTTAATAAATGCTTATAAACCATGAAATGTATTAATTTGTTATATCCAGTATTGGAATATCTTCTTTGTCCAGTTGCATTGTACTCCACATTCAGACCAAGTTTGATATATAGTGGAGAGTTAACTATGTCTTCACAGAAAATTTGCCTAACTAATACTAACATAAAGTAGATTGATATGTGTAAGTCACACTTATAAAATGTCCCCAAAAAGGTAAACTACACATGGTTCTAAGTTTTTAGACTTGTTAGCCTAAAAAAATGAAATCATCTTGAATACTTCAGTTGAGTAGGGGGAAGAAGAAGCAAAGAGGATAAAGAGAGCAATCATCTGTTACCTACCATTTTTCAGCTGGCATAATAATATTTTTCATTTCCCTCTCAATCTTCAGTAAAGTCTGTGAAAGGTTATTCTTTCATTTCCTGTTCCCTAGTTCTAAATCAGATTTCTACCACTAATATCCTAACTCCTTATTCATGGGTTAGGTTAGAAGTAAAAGAATAGTAAGCTTGACATCTTCAATTTGTCAACTTCTTCTAAAGTGTACTGTTCTTGGGAATGCCTTACATCATGTCTTTGGGCATATAATATTCGAAGTGATTATTTAATAATTTCAATCTGGCCAGTTTAATGAGAGATCATCTTAATGAGCAATGCCAAATCTATTTGAACTGTTCAATTTATCCATCTTGACCAAAGTCTTAAGAAGGAGATTTTGTACCCAGGAAAAAGACCACAAATCATCCCAGGGACAAACCCAAAAGATGCTATTGTTGAAGGAAGGAAGTATTGGGACATTTAAGAAGAGGAAAATGTACAAGAAAAGTGTTCATTCTGACTATCTTCTGGTAGCTTCCTATTTTAATTAATTATTTTTGATAACTAAATCCTAAACTCTGCTATTTCTATACTGTTAAGGACTACTGTTAAGTGTTGTTAGTGACCTTTAACATGGCACCTGGAACAAAACCCCAGTTATCTCACCCTGGTGAAAGCTGTGAGTTTAACAACATTTACAAAAGCACTAGAGCATTTGGGTCTGGCATTTAAGTTGATATTTTTCTGGCACAACTTTCAGAGGTCTATCGTAATTATCCATTATTTCCCACCTTAAACATCTTTTAAGATATAATTTTGGAAAGAAAAAGATACATGCCATGAAGCACTCCATCTTTCAACTATCTGGCTCTCTCCCTCATGCCTAGAATTCTCCCCTTCTCATCTCCCTCTCTTGGCTTCCTTTAGTCTTCCCATAAAATTCCACCTTCTGCAAGAAGCCTCTCCCAGTCCTCCTTAAGGTTAATGCCTACTCTCTGAGCTTATCTCCAACTCATCCTAGCTACATCTTGCTTGTGTAAAGTTATCTGAGTATTGACTCCTCCCCTAGACTGTGAGCTCCATGAGAGCAGGGACTGTTTGGGCCTTTCTTTGATCCCCAGGGCTCAACACAGAGCCTGTCACATCATGGATATTTACCAAATGCTTGCCGACTTGACTCAGCACCCTTCTGTCTATCTTCCTGTCCTTCCCTTACCCAAGTCACCATTGAATTCATCCTTTGTAATATCTTCCCAAACTCTCCCTTTGGAGTGTCTCACACTAGTCTGTTCTTTACAGACAGCACCTCATAGCCCATTTATCACTATCAAACTTAAACATTATACGTCTCATTTCCCCTCAGCCAAACATGCCATTTGGGAGCAATGTGATAAATTTATTCCCCAAAATGACTTAATAATAAAGAATGTTTCAGCCCCTCTTAGGGCACCTTATTTTAAAAGACTAATCGGGGAGCATAATGACTTGATACAGAGCAATAATATCATAATGTTAGAATTTTAGGCACCAGGGCCAGGATAGATGGATTGCATTGTTCATACCCCCAAACCATACCATACAGACAATTGAACCAGTAACTACATCTGGCATCAATGGATACAAATCAGAACTAGCACGAGAAAGAAAAAGTGGATGATAGAGTAAGTGGAAATTTACTAGTAGGGAGAGAGAGAGGGGGGGGGGGAGGGAGAGGGGGGAAGAGGGGAGGGAGAGAAACTGTTACAGGGTTTGTCAATTTGCCCTGGTTTGGCAACAGTAATGATCAGGCTACAGTAGCTTTGTAAGCTGAAATAAGTTTTGAAAAAATGTTTGAAAAGAGAATATATTGTTACCACCTGGGAGGCAGATGTGACTATCGTTGGTCTTCCCCATCTATTGGGAGGGAAAACAGAATTGTCTCTCAGTTTTTATGGAAGAAACAGATCTTTTCTTCATATAATAGTTCAATGTACAGAGGCAAAACAAGACATGGACTCAGTGATGAAAACGCAAACAATAGATCAAAATGGAAATCACAGCCAAATGACTCCAAGGTTCCAACATCATCACCCATTATTGATAGGATTTCAAATATTCAGCCAAGAAACTCTTATTTAGAGAATATGGAATGTTTTGGATTTTTGAGGAATTTTTTTCTTCTAACAGGCCTGCCACCAATTTATTGATAGAAAGATTTATAATTACTCAGCCTCATGGACTAAAGGGATTGAATAGTTAAGCTTTAAAGAAAAAGGAGAAAAAAAGAAATTGATATTCATTTTTTCTCCCTCCATCCTTTATATCTTGGTCTCATCTAAACCAAAAGCTTGTATTAGTCAATAGAGGATATATATTAATCAACATCTTTGTGTGGAATTATTGATATGCATAGAAAGACCTCACTTAAGCATATTAATAAAAAAAAAGTCTTTGGAAAAGGGACTGAGTCTCTAAAGATTTTTCAGCCATTGAATTTGCTATGAATGGCAGAGTTTTTATTATTTTTTAAAATGAGCAGAAGAAGAAAACTCTGCTTTTAAAGGGTGCCAAGTTATTGAAACAGCCCTTCTGAGAGAGGGAGAAGTATATTTTCTAAGATTTTCAGATACTAAAACCCATTTACTGCTGTTGAGAAAAATCTCTCTGACAGAGGATTTAGCTTCCACTAATCCTTAAGTGACTTGTTTTGACAGAGCCTTTATAGAAGATTTTCTCAGTAACTTCTGGTTTGCTATGAAAGAGCAATTACTGGTTTGTCCTCCAGCACCTTTTTAATGTATGTTAGTTAATGAACTTCACGTAGGTTCAAAAATAGCAAGAGAATCGGATCAGAATTGTTTACTGGAGGAATTCAGGAACATTTGGATTTTCCTGGATCTTCAGTTCTCTCTTTCTTGCCTCAGGGTATCAGGGACCTGGATTTCATTTAGTGTGTCATGGCGCCTTCTCAGCAGATTCTTTGACTGGGGCTTGTGGAAATTGAGCCTACTTTCTATTTACACTGCACTTTCTAAACATAAAGACATTTTTCCCCTGTTTGGGGATGAGCCTGGTGATGGACCCTGGTTTTCTAAGCCTCACAGTATTTGCTCTTTGCTCTAATATGCGTTATCCTTTTAGAGGGGTGACTGCCAGAGTAGGATTGTACAGCACCACAGCCCTGTTAAAGGGAACGTGGAGCTGTTTTGAAAATTGCATTAAAATATCCGGGTGATTTTGCTTTTTGCCTATTCTCTGCTTTAGCTATTGTGTAGTTCCCTTGTGCAAATAAAGAAACGGGCTAATTTTACTTCTTTGTGCTATCTTCCAGATTTAATAGGATCTGAGAACAGAAGGGACAGGTGGAAGTCATCCAGCCCATATCTCTGTTTTCAGACAGGACTGTGATGAAGCTATTCTAAAATGTTAACTAGCCACCATTTTTCTCAAAAATCCCTCTAGGAGAAGATGCCATATATGTTTTTGGTTATATCTGATGCCACTAGGGACTGGAAGGGCTCTAGGTTCTCTTCTAATACTAATGTTCTATATAGTTTCATTTTTTAAATTGAGGAATTTTTTCCTAATTAATACATTTATAAAGTCATGCTTTTCCTTAAGAAATTAAATTTAGAATTATAAGAGTCCTCTGAAATCATCTACTCAAACCATCTCATTTTATCGATGTAAATATTCAGGACAAGAGAAGGACTTGCCCAAGTTCACACAGATCAGCAGGTATAGATTTAAGGCTATTTGTGAACATAGCCAAAATGCTTGAAACAGTGGGCAGCATTGTAAAATTGGAAAATTCGACTGGCTAAATATTATAGTCACATCTAGTCCTGCTGTGATTATATAAAGGTAGCCAATATTTACTATGATTTTGACATCATGTGATTCACTGTGGTTCATTAATATAAGCCCCATAAGAAATAGATTTATTATTTCTAAAATGCCATTTACTCATCCACAGAGGATCAGGAAAAAAAATATTTTGCTTGTTTCAGTTCAAATATGCTATCATCCACACAGACTTCATTGACATCACTGAATAATAGAGCTGGAGGGACTTTTGAGATCATCATACTTAATCCCTATATTTTACAGATGAAGGAACTGAAGTGCAGAGTGTAGGTCAACACAAAAAAAATGTTAAAGAAATAGTTCCCTTTACAAACCCTATTCTTAAGGAAGATTAAAAGAAAATCAACTGTGATGATCAGTTTGACTGAATTTCTTTTTTTTCTTTTTAGATTTTTGGTTTGTTTTTTTGTTATAAAGAATAACTCTCAGAAAATGTGGGGAAATCCAGGTGATATAAAAACAAAAGATAATCAATAATATGAAAATTAGCTAATAGAACCTTATTGGACCAGTGTGGAATTCCCCACAGGGAAGCTCTTTAATGAATCAACATCTTGCCCTTAGTTTCATGCAAGCATCTGTGATGATACATACAGAGAAGCCATATTTTTTTCCTTTCTTAGTGCTTAGCACACAGCCTGGCACAACTGATTAGGCAACTAATTAAAGTGGTGTTTTTCTGGATCATATTCATACCTGCCTACTGAAGTTGGGAAGGGAATCAAGGAAAATTTTTCAACCAGAATGAACGTGGCACACTTGAGTCTGAATAGGTAATTTGGTAGTAGTTGCAACAACTGACATTAGCCAGAGAAAAGACCTCCAGATTGGAAGGTGGGAGGACTCTGTCACTAACTGTGTCTCTTTGGGTACCTTTAAATCAACTTTATAAAATGATAGGGTTAGGTTGGTTGATTTCTAACATCCTGTGACTTGTTACATACTTTTCCCCAAACTACTTATCTGTTTAGTCTTTCTTTCTTCCTTTTCCCCCAATCACTAAGGTTCATTATATCTACTGCCTTGGTTGGCCAGTTTTCAATTTCCTTCATTGTCCTATTTCCTCCATGTATCCCTGTCCCATGATCCTGCCACAGTGAATAACATGCCTTATTTCTTTGTTGTAGGGTAAAAAAGCATACTCAACTAAACATATTCTCTCTTACTTTGTCCTGTGCAAACTAAAATAAAATGGAGGTAAGCAAAGGCAATGATTTGCCAATTTCTAAAGAACCCTAGAGTGAGAGACATAGGAAATGTCTTATCATTGTCTTTTTATTTTTAAGGTAGGACATGTCTTTAGTCAGAAACATGTCCTTGGTTGGCTTGATGAATCAGAATATATGGCCTAGAGGAATGAGGCAGGAGAAATGCCCTGGTGAAAACTTTTAGAATGGGCATTCTAAATTCAATGAATGAATGATCTTTAAAGTGCTTATCACGTTATCATTGCTAAATGTTGGGATACAATCCAAAAGCAAAAGCACCTCTACTCTCCAGAAGCTTACATTCTAATGAGGAAGACAAGACATAGAAGGGAACCTTCTGTATCCTTGATGACACACTGGGAAAAGAAAGAAGAACTGTTCCGGTAAGTAATTTGGAGAAAAGTACATAACCGTCATAGAATGTCAGACTTGGAAGAGACGTTGGAAATCCTTTAGCCTACTCTATCATTTTACAGAGGAGGAAACTAAAGTTGATTTAAAGGTGTCCATGGTTCCATAGTTAAAAGAGGGTAGGGCCTAGTTTGGAAGCTGGTTATCCTTCATGGATTTATCAGATGGGAGAAATGCATCTCCACATCTAAAACCCTTCAGGAAGAAAGGAATGAAGTTTTCTGTCCTTAATGGGGAAAATACAGAAGTAACAAAAATTTCCATGAAAGCTGGAAGTACATTAGCATACTAAGCAGGCACCTTTATGAAACAAGAAGCATCAAACATATCTTCATCAGTAAAATTAAGTAACAGTATATATACATTTTTTCTCATTAAAAATATCCTTTGTAATCTGAATTATCCTTCTAAGGAAAAGAGATGCATATAGAGAGCATAGAGTAGAACCAGATGGGATCTCAAAAGTCCTCTGATCCAACCCTCTTATTTAACAGATAAGGACACTAAATCTGAGAAAAGTTAAGTGATTTACTAGATGCTTTAATCTTTAATGGATAGAATGTGACATTTGGAATCAGGAAAACTTGAGTTCAGATTCTGTCTCAGACACATACTAGTTGTGTGACTTTGGACTAATTAATAACAGCCTTAGTTTTGTTATCTGTAAAATGGAGATGATAACAGCTACCTCATAAACTTGCTGTGAGGATTAAATGAAATAATATATACAGAAGATAGCTGGCAAGTCTTTTGAGCACCGTATAAATGTTAACAGTTTTTATAACTGTTAGCTACAGACCAATAGTAAATGGAAGAGGTATGACTTACTACCAAGTATCAAGTATAGGATTTATAGCTGTCTTCTCATTCCAAAGCCCTATCTTTTTTTTTTCCCACTCTACCTTGCTATCTTGCCTCTCTGCCAACCTATAGATTTCCTATATCCCTCCACCCTGACTGAGAGAAGCCAATTAGTGCCAATTTTGATTGTGGATTTGTGATGTGGAAGGGTCAGTTCAGCAATGCCCATTATGATATGACAAAGGCTCTTGACAGCTAACAGTGGCAGCAGCTGATTGCTGATGGCAGGTCACCTAGAACTGAAATTTCCAGATTTAGTATCCATTCTGTCCCCCATGGTGTTGAAGACTAGGATAAGGCAACATAAACTCTAGAGTTTAGGCAAATGACATTTGAAACCCCCCCACCCCCTCCCAGCTCTTTCATTCCTCAACTGCAATTTGGAAACACCTGGGAATGTTTTAATATTTGGAAGTGCAAGCCTTTGAGAGTGAATTAATTCAAACTGGAAAATTTAATAGAAAGCCCCACCCTGGGTGTCAGGAAATCTGGTTTCTCATCCAGGCTCTAGCATTAACTAGAGAGTTCGACAAGACGACTCCTGAGCTCTCCTTTAGAACTAAAAAACTGTGGTTCTATTCTTCTGGAAGCTGAGAGAGAGCAGCATTACCTCCATTGGTTAGGTCAGAAAGATGCCTCTAATATCCAGAGCAGTTTAATATCTTTAGCAGTTTCTGGGGGGATAGTAGTCTCCCACTGCTACTGCTCTACCTCTTAAAATAAAAAAATCGTAAACACTTCTACTGACCACCAAGAGAATGCTCAGTTGCCCTCCCACTGTACCCCCCAGATCATTTCAGCCAGCCTGGCTTTGAGGATTCATCTGGAGCTCAGCAAGCCAGCAACACAGAGACCCAAAAGAGACCCAAAGAAAAGAGATTCTGAATGGGAATTCTCTCTGTGACCTGTTGTGTAAACATGGCCAGACCTTATCACTTGAACCCTGGGCATTTGTTCTTTCAGACTGACATCCCCTTTCCCTTCTAAGAGCCTTCGGGTTTCATTATTAAGAGACAGACAGTTTTGTAAATCAGCTCCCAAACCTTGCCTCTTAGTAGCTGTGTGCAGTATCCAACTATATTGTTTGCTCTCCTCGGATACCTTGCCCAGCCAGCTGTTTCCAGTTAAATACCCTCAGGCCTCCGGGAAGGCTCCCTTAAGGACTGATTCTCACTGGAAATACAGGCTGCTATGGTGGAGCACAGGCATATATATGTGCGTGGTGTGGTGTGTGTACACAAGGGGCTGCCAGGGGATACTGTGTGTGTACAGATTTCTCTGCTGGCTTTTCTTCCTACCTTTGCTGGCCTTCCAGTTGTAGACCCCTTGCCCTTCTGCCCTTTCTGTTACCAGTTGTACCACTAAGTAGCTCTTCCTCCCACCGACTTCCCCACCCCCACCTTCCTCTCTGCTGCCTCTGACCTTGCTTCCCCTAGTTCCCCTTGGCTCAGCCTGACCTACCCATCCTTGATCCGGAGCCCAATTCTGACCCGTGATACCTCTGGCTATTTCATCCCTCGCTGCAGGCACCCCAGATCTGTCTCCTGGTCCTGAAAGCACACCCTACTCTCCTCCCCAGCACCGATATTAGGCGTACTGAGGAAATGTTACATAATGACAGTGCCCCTGGGATGGGGTCCCGGCTGTTCTGAGCAAATGGGCTCGTTTGCAGATTCACATTGGCACTCACTCTGAAGAGGGTCCTTTTGAGTTACTAATGGGCAAACAGGCAATTCTGACAGCAGAATTCAGGGTCCTTGATCTTCCTAAGACATTTTTCCCCCTCTTTTGAACATTAGTCGCGGTGTGGGTCCTTCCCACTGAGAACAGCGAATCCTATTCAGCCGTCTCCTGATGATTTGGACATGAACGAGGAGCTTTCTCTGTCTACTTAATTCCCTTTGAAAGCTTTCTCGTTCTAGTGTTGGGCACTTCAGAGAGAGCACTGCATTAAAATCTTCTGCTCTGGTTTCAACGTGGTATGGTTTTGTGGTCTTAAAATAGATGGAATTACCACCGCAAGCATTGTTCTGCCTCGAACTTAAAGTCTCAAGAGCAAGTACTTCTAAAAAAGTTAATCCTTTTCTTATTTGCAAGGATTCTGGACTGCAGTTTATAGGGAAATATGCTAAATTATTTATAATCCAGGATTACCGCAATGCTAAAGATTTCCCTGCATAACAACCCAGCTCAACAAAAAGGGAACACACACTGCTGCCCTCACTCAGCAACACCTTTGGTTTGCTTCTTCTGGCAGAGCAAAAGGGGGCACTATGGAGGAGCAAGCTTTGCAGCCAGCCTGGCTAGATAGAGTAAAATGTCTTCCTCACCAATGGGCACCTACATGTCATCCTTTCACTTCCCTAGAACTTTGAAGCATAACTCTCAGAGACAGGAGAGACAAAGATGGAAAAGAAGTGCAAATCAGAGTTCATGGGATGGTAGATCTAGGGACTTTAGATATTATCTAGTCCAAGCCTTTCATTTTACAAATAGAGAAACTGAGACTTGCTCAGAGGCATGAAGGTAATTAGTGGAAGAGCTGGGATCAAAAAGAATATTTTGTTTTTATTTCTTTTGAAATTTGTATCCTCTAAAGGCAACATAAGAAAAGGAAGATATTCCAGAAGAGAACAAAACAAACCATTTTGAGTAATAAAAATGATAATAATAATTCACCTTAGCACTTGCCTAAAAACAGTGTTATCTAATAATTAAGACAAGTATCATTTCTCTCCATTTGACAGATGAGGGAACTGAGACTCAAAGAAATTAAATGACATGGCTAGTGAAAGAATATCTTGAATTTATCCTAAGACCAGGGAAATGCATTGGATTACATAATTTTCATTTCATGACAATTCAAAAGAGATGTTTTTAATTATAAAACAAAACTTCCTTCAAACTATCTCAAGTTGGGATGTATCACGTGATATAACAGACATTGAATAGTAGACATCGAATTTATGATGCTAGTACAGAGTTGGAAGGGACTTTTGTCATTGTATAATCTAGGTCCCCTCATTTTATGGATGAAGAAAGTGGATTTGGAGAATATGCTTGGCATCTTCAACCCTTTCTCCTAACCCACTTCCAGTAAGTAGAAGTTCAGATTTTGGACTGATCTTTAATACATAAAGGGCAAACAATTTGAGAACTTCCTCCTTCACTGTTATAATGTGAGAATATAGAAAAACCAATGGAGGAATTAACTTATAGCAAGAAATATCATCCTAAGGATCCAGGAACAGTTAACTGTAATGCCGCTCAGAATCTCCTCTGTGAAGTTTCTATAACAAAAGCAGCCAACACTAATGTCTCCCTTTCCTAATTGCTTTTTTCATTTAATGTTTATACTGTACAATTAGCACATCATCACACACTGTCCTGTCCTCTAATTATCCACCCTATACAATTATCCCTCTATCCAAGACATCAATAATTAAGGTATCTATGGTTTTGTGGGTATGGATATTCCTTCCACTGACATAAATCACAACCCCTTGATGACTCAGTCAGTGGTCTTAGAGGGTTATTCTGAGCAAAAAAAGTTTGTCATTCTGTAGCCACCATAGTGATAAGCCTCTCTGAACTTAAAAGCTGGTCCTCAGGCAACATCACAGTTATAACAGCACTATCCAAAGCCAAAGGAAATTGATAGGACCAGTCGGAACTTGTTTGGCCACTATTGGAAATCCAGGGTCTCTTCCATGCCCCAGTGAGACATCATGGTAGAAAGTAAGTGGAGAATTATATACTATGGTGGTATGGAAAGATTAAATGGAAAGAGATATTATTATATTATTATTACGGGCTGGAGATTAGGATAACCTATTTTAAATCATAATTTTGCCATCTAACTAGCTGCATTACCTTTAGCCTCACTTTCCTCATCTGCAAAAATGTAGTCGATCTAATCAATGATTTCAAACCACCTTTATCTTGTATGATTCTTTATATGATGCTTTGTTGTTGACTTTCTTGTGTTTGCACCAACTCTTCAGCTAAGATGTATTAATTACAGATATTTCTGATTTTAGACACATTGGCAGTGAGGTGATGCAATGAATAAACCATCCAACCTATAGTCAGGAAAATCTAAGTTCATATCTCAGATACTATCCATGTTATCCTGGGCAAGTCACATAAGACTGTTTGCCTCAACTTCCTCATCTGTAAAATGAACTGGAGAAGAAAATACCAAAACACTCTAGTATTTCTGCCAAAGAAAAAAACCCAAGGGGGGGAGTCACAAAAAGTGACTGAAACTACTCAATAACAACAACACCTGGCAGAGAATATTACATATTTTGTCTTTTTAGCACCCTATATAAGGTCTTGTAAAGCACCAATCCCTGAATAGGTAGACATTCAGTAATATTTGTTGAATGATAAAAATCAATGAGTAAAATAAAAACCAGGCTATGTCTACGTGGGAGGGCCAACTCAAACTGGAAAATGAACTTTTCTTTTTACTCAATCTATTCACCTAGTAGATGATGCCATTCTGATATGAATCAGCATTTTGAGTAATCCATAAATGCATTAACTCTCCTGCATTCTCAGTTCCAATCAGAAACAATCCAGATACTAGGTATTTGTGAACTTATGAATATAGGGTTTGAGTGGACTATAACTGTCAGAATTTAAATGATGCTCTTCTGTAGAACTTTTGGGCATTGTAGTGACCCATTGTTGTCTTATAGACAGAGCTGAAGTTTTTTGAGAATAGTCACATATATTGTTGCATTGGGAAATTTTCTTACTCCATGATAATGGGAACCACTCATGAAGATACTTACCATAATAGATGATCATATATATGGTTACTCTGGAGTTCATCAAATGGAATGGAAAACCTAAGAGTCATCAGCATTAAAAAGCTACCTGGAGATGATGGGACTTTCAGACTGTCAAAATGAAACTCTTGCCCTTCCCATCTATTGTCTTTCTGGGCTGCTTTGCAAATGGGAGACAGGTTTAAGAGGAGTGGAATGAATACTGGGCCAGATTCTTATCAAATAGGTTGATGCCTCCTCCTGTGAACTGTGGTTATATGGTAGGAAATATCCTAAAAACTGTCTCATAAAATTTCTTATTTCTTCCATTTTAGGCCCCAATATGAACCCAAAGAATCAAAAGGGGATAAGAATAGAAGACATGGCAATTGAAATGTTGAAAAGTCAAATGAATTAGAGAAAATGTGATTCGGAAAATGCACAATCATGGGTCAGAAGAAAGTCCATGAATTAATTTTTCTATGCAAACATCCCACAATTTTAACATATTTTATTTGAATACATCAAGTATTTCCCAATAAACAATCCTCCCTTCTATTACTGATCCATTAAAAAAGCACACAGTGAAACAAAAGTGCCTGATATAGTGATTGCTATTGGCAAAATACATTTAACTTTACAATATTGTACTTTACTATTGTTAACAGAAATAAGAGCTATATCTACATTTTTTTTAAAATATGAAAAACCAAACACTATAGCTAGTGTTTGTTTCCTTCAATTTGCCTGATTTTCAAGGCTCAATTTACAACCCTACATGAAACCTTTTGTCCATTTAACAAGTACCTTCACCTTTTTAACTATTAAAATTTGAATTACACAAATAATATACTTGGGTGTATATGTATATAGATATATATATATACACAAGTAAATATAGATAGATAGATAGATAGATAGATATCTATAGATATACATAATATATATATGTATATATATATAAAATTTACACTTAACTTATATTGTTGAATAGTATGTTAGAAATAATCTCCTGTGTTTACAATGTGTTTTATCTAGGAAGAAGTGTTTACAGGAATCTAGCCAGTGATTTGTATTCTTGTATCTCATCCCTGCTGGAGAAAGTACTGGATAGCCAAGTGCTGCTCTCTTAAGCTTAAAAAATTCCAGGTTCACATCCTAATTTCATCTTTTCTCTTTGCTAATGATGTTAATCAAGAAGAAATAGAACAGAATCTTAAATATGGAGAATCTAGGGAAGGAAGTTCATAATCCATCACATCGTGTTCAAAGTTCCATGATCATTTGTGTTGCTGGTTAGACCTTAGCTGTATACTTTGTCTCAATTTGATTTGAAAGGTTAATTGCTTATCCTGGTTGTCTCTGGAGAAGGTACATAGCTTTTAAAAATCCCTAATTCCCTTCAAAACTTCTCAGATGCTATTTCCTCTCTGATGTCTTTTTAGATTGCACTGCCCCTGTAACTGTCAATACCTATCCCGCTCATAAAATTATCCTTTAGGGTATATAATTTGTAAATACTATATAAATATTAAATAATATAATACATATTTATAGTAAATATTACTAATATTAGTATCTATGAATGAATTTAAAAAATCACTTAATAAAATCATATGTTATGTGCCAAGCATTGTGCTGAGTGCAAGGAAAATAGGATATACAAAAAATACAAAATACATATCCAAAGTCATATAATCTTTATTCTAAAAAAAAAAAAAAAGCTAATATACTAATGGAGGAAAGAAACCATGCACATAGGGAAGAGGAGTCAGAGAATAGTGTTTGCACAGGAAAAAAATAGAGATGATGAGGGAATTTAATTGATATTTCTTTTCCATTAGCAAGAGCAGTATGCTTTGATTATGGTTCCCAGAAAAAAAAGGTGAAAAAGAGGACAGGTAGGTAGGCAGGTAGGCAGATATCAAGAAGATGACTGGCGTGGAAAATATCTGAGGTTAGCTAGAAGATAGAAAGAAGGGAAAGAAGAAGTAAAGAAAAGAGAAGAAAAAGGGAGGGAGGGAGGGGGAGAGAGAGAGAGAGAGAGAGAGAGAGAGAGAGAGAGAGAGAGAGAGAGAGAGAGAGAGAGAGAGAGAGAGAGAGAGAGAGAGAGAGAAGGGAGAGAATGAGGAGAGATGAAATAAACACACAAAGAGACAATGAAGAGAAGAAAAGGAGAAAGGTATGACAAATACACACAGAGAGACAGAGAAAAAGAAATACACAGAGATTCAGAGAGATGGAGACAGAGGGAGAAAGAGAGACAGACAGAGATGGAGAGAGAAACAGACAGAGGGAGAATACAAGAAAGTTTAGAAAGTGCCACATCCTCCAGCAAATTTTCCTCCCCCTTTGGTAGTGAATCCACTGTAAAGTGTTTACCCTGGAATACTGGGGTAGCCTGCATTGGCAGTATGGGAAAATAACCTTTCATCTCCCTGCCACCTCACAACCCAGAAAGGGACTAGTTTTCCATCTCCCTCTCCTGTTCCACTCTGTCCTGGCCCTGCTCTAGTCCTTAAAACGCCTACATAAATAAATGGGGAGGTAAAAAAGAAGTAGAGCTCTCTAATGTTGACCATTATTTAGGCACCAGAATTGTCTAAATGACTATTTTCTTTCCTCCTCTTCTCTTCTTTCACATCCCTCAGCTACCATCTGCTTCCTTCTTACATTTTCTTTCTTCCTTATTCTCCTTTTGCTTGAATTACAGAAACCTTCTAGGCAAAGGAACCACCATCCATTAAACCCTAATAATAACCTTTGCTGATATGAGACCTTGAAATAAAAAAAGAAGAAGAAGAAGAAAAAGAAGAAGAAGAAAGAAAGAAAGCACAAAAATTCCTGCATTGTCCCTTCTTATCCCATAGCGGGCATGTGTACTTAAGACAACATGACTGTGAGAAGAAGAATAAGAGGTGGTCTTCACAACTGGACCAATTCCTTCAGGCCATTAGGGGTTTCAAATCTGAGATGCTTTACATCTCTGTCAGAAGATCACAGAAGTCAGAAAGGCGTTTCAAGTCTTTCTTCTAATTCCAGCTTTCTGTGAGCCTCTGCAAAAGACAGCATCTTACAGATAGCTTTCTTCCAGCCTGCCTTAGTTCTCTTTTGTGACAGCCCAACCAAGCACAGATCACTTTGAGCCACAATAAGAAATAGGGAAGAAGGCTATCTCATCGTCCAGGAGGGCAAGAGCCCCAGGCACAAATCCTGTTTTTTAATAGCAGATTGTGTGTTGGAGTGTGGTGGCAGAGCATCCAGCTTGGTGATCTGTCTTTGGAAATGGTAGGGCTTTTAATAAGTTCCCCATTGCCTTCCAAGTCTATGCCACAAACACTTAGCAGGTATGCCAAACTATTTTAGAAACAGACCTGGTTGTCTAGAAGGGAGTCTTAGCTATAAAAAATGTTCCCTGCACAAGTGGGATGAGGACACGGTAATTTTAGTAGCTACAAAAGCTTTGCTTTATAAGTCATTTTTCCTTTCATCATCCTGACTAATTGTATATGTAAGAAAGTTGCCTTTTTTTTTTTTTTTTTTTTTTGCTGACATACATGCCCACCTCCAATGAAGATCAAAGTCATAAATAGTGCCTGAGCTAATGGGGTGAAATACTTCTTTCTCATGCAGGATGAGTCTAGCTTGATGGTTCCAAATGGGCGGCCTTTGGCAGAAATATTCTATAAGGAGTTTAACATAAGTAAGCAAGTGTAAGGAAAGGTTCCATAAGAACCACCCAGGCTCGGAATTTGGCTCTTGATTTGGAATGTTCCTTCACTTGTCTGTGGGTAGTGATGAGGCAGGAAATAGCCTTTGAGTCCCAGGTGCTGCCTGAGCCTTAAGAGGCCTTAGGGGCAGGGAGATTAATTAAAGAATTCAGTGAACTAACCCCAACAAACTGATTCCATCTTATTTCCATGTTAACCAACTCTACACTTTGTCTCATTAGATCATTTGCTAATTTCTAATTTCTCTTTCTCCTCTCCCCTGCCTAACAGCTCCCAGGATTTCGTGATTCCTTCCGATTCTCCATTTTTGTCCTTTTATATTAAAAAAAAAAAAAAGTCTCAATTTTTTAATAGAAAAGAAAGTTATTATTAACCAAAAAAAAATTTAAAGGAGGGTTGTGTCCTTTAACAGAGCCATAACTAGGTCAGGAGGACCTGGGCTGTGCCCTAGGGCTTCAAAATTTAGAGGGCACTGACAACATTTATATTCCAACAGCCTAAAAACTACTGTGCTTAGCACCTCATTAGAAACAGTAATTAGTTGAAACAGGAAACTACCAGGTGGTGGCTTGGTTCCTTACCTAGGTAAGCTGCTCCCCAAGCCAAGCTGGGTCTTTGTGTCAGGGGATCAATTTATAAAAATTTGCCTTTTGAGATGCTTATCCCAAGTTCCAAAAAATTATACTTATGACTCTTTCCTTTTTCCAATTCCTTTTTACAAAAGAGAATTTTCACATCCCTAGAGAGCATACTAGAAGGCAATCTTTAATGGTACATATTACATTTACCTCTTAGTCCTCTGGGCATATTTGCATTTTATGTCTCTGATTATAGAGTGAAAAACTTTGCTTTCAGGTATAAATTTCCACAAGTAGGTTCAATAGGGTAATAATAATAACTCACATTCATCTTGTGCTTTAAAATTTATATTAGCTCAGAATAACCCTGTCAAATTACTAGTTCAATTAAAATGTGGGAAAGCTTCACGTAAATCTTATAGACTATAAAATTATTAATTATATTTTGATATTTTGATATACAAAATATTTGGTGGAACAGGGACTGGAAATGAGGTCCTCAGACTCCAAATCGCTCTTTCCATGTCATATCAGTGGGGTGTAATACCAAAAGTATTATGCTAGAGACTATTCTCATTTTCCTGAAGTCAGACTTTTAAGGTGATCAACACCATCATACATCCTAAATCCAACCTTGCCACTGCTGTACTTCCATCTTCCTATGAGAAGTCTATGCTTTCAATACCCTACCATGAGAGGCAGCATAATGTCCTAGATAATATAAGAAAGTCAGAAATACCTTGGTTCAAATCCTTCCTACAAAATTTCTTGTGTGACTGGCTCACACCATTTAACTTATTTGAATCTTTGGCAAATCCCTAAGAATCTGAGATCTATGCAGATGGCAAAATGATATACTCTATGAAGCACACAGAATAAACTACACTTGCTCCTTTCTGTTTTCCTTTCTCCTGACACAGACATCTATTTTGGAAAAAGATATTTGAAAGGTTGCTTTCTCTAAGTGGCAAAGAGAGAAGGAGAGGGGAGGAGAGGAGAGGAATGAAAGTTACAAAGTATTAATTGCCATATAGAGGGTTCAAGAACCAGGTTCAGGAGGACTGGGCTAACTTTGGTCTCTTTAGACTGCTTCTCAAGCAAGCTTCTCATGTCCTCTCTGTCAATTTTTCTCTCTCACTTTTGGATACTTTTTTCCGTTCTATTTTGAGCACCCCAGTATAGCTCTTTTGTTCCATTTGTAAGCCACAGACTTGTATCCAACTGAAAAAGGCACCCTCCTCCTCATCCACCACAACGCCTCTGATCCTTGGGGCCTCTGCCAATGTTTGACCACCTGAGCCTGCTTATTTGTGGCAAGCACTGTTGTTTTATCTTTGGGGTTTTTTTTTTTTTTTTTTTTTTTTTACCAGTAAGAGGAAAAAACTCACATTAAAGAAAAATGTTGGAAAAGTAAACTTTATTTGAAAGCATTGCAAAAAAACTACATGATAAAGATTAAAGGGAAATCTGTTATTTCCAATACATAATAAATTTATTTTTCTGACTCTGCTACAACACAGAATGAGCTTCCCACTCACTTAAGTTATTTCAAAAGTTGAGCCTCTAGAAGCTCAGTTTTTAATACAGACCCTTTGTTCCCCTTCAACCTATAATAGTTTTGCTCAAAGCCATTAAATTTTAAAGATTATTTTCTCAGAGTTGGAAGAACAAGGAACTAGGCTCAGCTCTACCAGTAACTGGCTCATCCTTTCTGGCCTTCAGAATCCTCATCTTAGTGAGGAGGAGGATGACCTTTTTAATACCAGCTAAGATTGTTTGTAATTCTAACAGAATCTTTGGAAGTATCATAGTGGGAAAGGATTTACCTTGGACTCAGGGGACCTGGGTCTAACAGTTGATTCTGCCATCTTGAGTAAGTCACTACTAGGTCTTTGGGTCACTCTAAGGGTCTCAGTTTCTCCATCTATGAAATGAAAAAAGGTGTACTATGTTGCCTCTGAGGTGCCTTATGGTTCCTAATCTATGATCCTCCATTAATTTAAAGTGGGAACTCTAAGTCAAATAATCTAATACCCTCATTTCACAGTTAAGTAAACTGAGGCCCAAAGTAGATGGGAAAAATTCTGATCCTATGGCCAAATCTGGGGAACACAAACAAATAAACAATTTTTTTAAAAACAAATGTGACTTCTAACTGAAATGCAGTTTGTGAAAAGGAAAATGATGTACATCTCCTAAAATGATTTAGATTAGGTAAGGGAGATAAAAGGATGTACTTACTAATGATTGATGCTAAATGTAGTTAGGAAAGCAGAAAGCTGAAGGAGATCAGTATATCACCTATGTATTGGCTGTAATGGGACTCTAAATAGCTCTGATACATGTGCACAAGAGAGCAATATTTTGAGCCAAGAGACAAGATTTAAGTCGTTAGGTTTTCTATTCATGATAAGTTGGGCTGCAAAAGCAAAATTTTATTTATTTATTTTGTTGAATTGTATTTTGTGATCCAAGAGGGTAATGAATTATTGAATAGGATTTTTTTTCCCATAAATTGATTTATCATCTTTCCTTTTCATCATCTTTGTAGTGAATGGTGGTAGGCGGATACAGGAAAACGTTTTCCAAATGGATCAAAATGTTACCTCTGTTTTGGTAAATGGCCCCTAGTTTGAGGTGCTTTTCCATTTCAAAGCGTCCTTTCTGTCTGGAGGACAATTTTTAATGCAGCTATTGTTCCCAAAAAACAGCCACTCTGTTTTCTAATATTTTCCTCATTCTGTGGTGAAAGGAGCCTGGGAGAATTATTAAAAATGGGATAAGGGTGGTGCGGTGGCCATTTTGTGTTTTGAAAAGGCCTTTGAGCCTTAGCTATAATCTCTAGGCTGATAGCTTAACCATATCCTTATTTTCTAAATAATGGCATAGAATTGTACCAGATCACATGAGGCTGTTTCACCCAATTAAATGAATTATGTCACAAAATGTGCAGGAAGCATGGATTTCTGATTTTTAATGTCAGTTCCTTTTATTGTTTCGAGCCCAGCTGTGTGTTTGACTTTAACTGTATTGCTGAAAGGTTGCATATAAATTGAATTTGTGTAAATTGAATCACATTTTAAATGCACTAGAGGAGTAACCCTGTATATCATAAACCTGTGGTTAAAAAAAAAAAACAACCTTCTGGTGAAGCAAAGAATCATTTTTTAAAGTGAATAATGCTTTCATTTTTTGGTGTTTCTGGATTTTCTTATGTTGAGTTGTCATGAAATGGAGTACACCTATAATTTAAACTATTATCTATCTTAATTTCAATTCCTTTAAAATTAAGACAATGATACAACATCTATGGTTGGCTTTGTAGATCTGTTTGTTTGTTTGTTTTGTATTGAGAAACTACAACAAAAGATGGAAGGTTTATCATTGTGCCTCAAATCTGACTACTAGTGAAAAGAAAAATTATTCATTCAAATATCTAATCCCATAAAACAGGAATTCCTTAACAAACTACCCTGTCCAAAGCACAATGCTGACTTCAGAGGATGCCAAAATAAAACACAAAGTGACCCTGGCCTCTGGGAGCTTACAGCATGTAAACAGATCTGCACATTGGTGATCATGTGGGAAGTCTAAATGCTGCTAAAGGACAAGGAAAGTGACAAGAAGATCCTGAAATGCCTTGCTATTTTTCTTATTTCTAATATTTCTCCATTAGCCCTCATTATTACTATAATATGCTCCAGATTTAATTAACCACTTTATTGACAAAAATATGACTATGGAATTGATGAGGTTTTTTTTAATTCCCCCCTCTCTGCATGGACATTTAACTTCTTTAGGTAACTTATTTATATTTTTATCAGCTTACATTTGAGAGGTAGCTGGGCATAGTAGCCTTAGAAAGAAAGCTGTCCTTGGAGTTGAGAAAACCTGAGTCCAAGACACTGATATAGATACATAGATGATAGATAGATGGATGGATGGATAGATAGATGGATAGATAGATAGATATATACAGGTATATATATCAACTGTATGACCCTGAAGTCTCTCTATTAGTTCTCTAAGCAACTGTAACAGTAAAAATGCCAACTTGCATTGAAAGAATATCTTCATTAATGGATCTTATAGGAGTTTTCTGCACCACTGAAATTATAAGCCCTATCATTTGCCTGCAGTTGAGGGGATGCTTGGAACATCACCTTTTTTTGTTGTTAATATGTGATCTTATTGGTATTAGGACCTTCTAATGAGCAACTCACTGCCCCAGTGAGCTTTAAATCTTGTCTCTGCCTCCAAAATGAAACAGGGCAATTAGGTGGTATAGTACATAGAGAAATAGAATCAGAAGGCTCTGAGTTCAAATTTTACCTCAGATATATACTAGCAGTATGACTGGACAAATCATTTAATTCTGATTGCCTTTTTTTTTCTGAGACAGTTGGGGTTAAGTGACTTGCCAGGATCACACAGCTAAGAAGTGTTAAGTATCTGATATCAAATTTGAACTCAGATCCTCTTGACTTCAGGGCTGGTGCTCTAGCCACTGCACCACCTAGCTGCCCTAGCCAATAAGTCTTAATAGGTAGCTTCACTAGCTGTGAAACCCCAAGCAAGTCATTTAATCTTTGCCGAGGTTTTCTCAACTGTAAAATGGGGATAATTAATAACACTTATCATGTAGGATTTTGAAGGTCAAATGGGATAGTATCTATAAAGCACTTAGCACACATAATGTCTGGCATGTAGTAAGTGCTAATTACTTATTCTGTATTCTCTTTTCCCAAAGCTCCTTCATCAATTTAAAAATTATTTTTTATTCATCATTTTAAAATTATTTACCTTCTGTTTTCCAAAAACATTGACTTTCCAGGCAGCATCCAGAGGCTCTCCTCCTGTTTGAATTCCCAGTCTTGCCTTGCTCAAATCCCTGAGTGAAAAAAACAGAGTAGGTAGGAGTTCTCAGCCTAGAAATCCAACTATGGAACTTGCAGGGAGTTGTCAGGTCAAGCAGATCACACTGATCAAATCCAGAAAGGATCAGGAATAGGAGGTAAATAAATGGCTAGGGATCTCAGTGGATGCGAGATCCAGAGTCTGGGGAGGCAAAGCAACTACCATTAATGCTTTACTCTAGGATTTTGAGAAACAAAAAAAAACAGAGATATTAGCCAAATGTTCTGGGCAGTGCAAGGTCAGGAGCCCAAGCCAAAGAATTGGTGCTTAGAGGGCAGAATCCACAAAAGTAGTGTAAGGAACAATAAACTTGCAACACCAAAAGAATCTTTTTTCTCCTGACTACTCAAGGCCCCAAAAGGTCATCCAGTCATAGTTTGTGAGGATCTGAGCCTTCAAATGGAGGTGAATGAGCATACCTGTCTTAGAAAGGGAATGAGAAAGGCTAGAATAAGGAAATTTCTTACATTTCACTTTCTAAAACTAGGTTTTCCCTTCTTACAGGGTTAGGCCAAGGATCCAAAAGGGTATTACCAAATCATTAGCTCTTGCAGCTTCCCAAGAGATTGATTGCTGCCAAAGAGAAAGTCACTCTGTCCTCCTTAACATTGGAAAATTCTATTAATTTAATTTGGTCTCGATAGTTGTTTCTTTAGAAGCACAAACTCACTTCAGTGGAATACTTTTTCAAGTTTCCTTACCATAGTTAGCCTGTGACAAGTAGGGCATATTCCACGTTTAGTTTGTCATGAATAGAAATGAAACCAAATCAGGTCTTATTGGAGAGCCACTTGAATATGATTTAGGCAATTTTACCATTATCTTAAAAGAGAAGAAATCATGGGCATATTCAGACATAATTCAGTAGCATAAAAGTGAAATCTTCCTATTATTGCTTCCACTGCTACATTTGATGTATTTATTTTGCTAACCATGGGGGGAAAGAGCTTCAGTGTCTGAAGGCAGTAAGCTTCAGGAACCAAAGTGAATAAGAACTTGAATTGTTAATGAATTTTGAGATGCTTCATTGGATTAGATCTTTGTAGTACGTTTTTGGTCCATTCATTTAAAATATGTGTGGGTTTTTTTTTTTCAAATAACCCAGTTTTTTCCTAGGTTTTCTGAAATGGGAGGAAATCATAGCTTTTTAATAAAAGCCAATTAATAACAACAGCAATAATAATAACCCATGTTTCTGCATTAATTTTTATTTTTCTTATCTCACTATATTCTTAATCTTGTGAGTTAAGCTGATATTAGTCACATTTTACAGCTGAAGAAAATTAGAGAGGTTAGGTGATCTACCCAGGACACATAACTACTAGAAAGTGCTAGAGGTGTGCTTGAAGCTAGACCTTCCCAACTTCAGGATAGGCCTCTATCTACTGTGTCATACTTTTTCCTGTTAAAAATATCCCCTTTTGTAGGTACTACAGAAAGGGATAGCCTGCAATGATATCAACATGATATCAAAAAATGTTACTGAAAAGTGAAAAATTAAGTCAGTCAGCTGGTTATTCTGTCTGCCTACCATTAAACTTCCCAAAATAATCTTACTTGTCATAAGATAGGAAAGAAATGGATATCAGAATCAGATAACAAAGTAAGAAACAATGAGAGGTAATGATTAGAACCAGAGTTGGAATTTAAAAAAAAAAAAAAAAAAAAAAAAGACTCCAAACACCAGAATTGAGTCCTAGCTCTGGCCATGTGGTTGCCATCAAACAACTTCTCTAAACTTCTGTGTCTTCCTCTCTAAAGCATAGATAATACTTGCATTTACGATATCAAAAATGAATTGTGAAGAAAGCACTTCATTTTAAACTATGAATTACTATATGAATGTAAACAAGAATCTTTCAAGAAAAGGAATACTTAATCCACAAGCTTACCTACTGTGTGCCAAGGATAATGAGGGTGTTAATTCTGAAATGAGACAGTACCTACCCTCAAAAAACTTACATTCAACCAGGAGGAGTCCTAAATAGTCTTAGAAAATGACATCAGAATAGTTCTGAAAGGTATGTATTAGAAAAGTGACATCAGGCTTGCTTTGAAGGGTGCAACCCATTTTCATCATTATTATTGCAGAAAAAAAGCATTTTGGATGTTTCCTGTTTTCAGTGGCATTGGAAGCAAATTTGATGACATGGTTTTGCAGGAAGGGAATGTGAGTATGGGCCCCATTGCAACAATACCCAGTACTTCCAAAAAGAACATTTTCTTTGGCCAAGGGCATTAAAAGTAAATTAAAGCCCTATGTGACACAGATGTCTCAAGCTTGGAAAGCTGTTTGTCAAAAGCATAATTCTGTAAGATCCAGGAAGCATGATGCTGTCCTGTTGTCATGGAACTCTCCTTGTTGGACAAAATCTGCAAAGAAAATCCAGCAGGGTAACATTCAGAAAGGGTGTCTTTATTGGACCCTCCTGAAGGCTATGAAAATGAATTCCCAGCACACCAGTAAATGCATTCACAATTAATTAGTTCCAAATTCTTTAGGGCTATTGGATCTTTGCAAGAGATGTTATTCTGTTGTTTCTTGATTTTTCTTTAAATAGAAGAAAAATGTGGGTTTTTCAAAGGGTGTGACAGCATAAGCTTAAAATTTGGGTTCCTACAGCTCTGTTTCCCCCATGGGGTGCAAACATCAAGTATGTTGGAAAACCGAGGTCTTCAGAGGAGGTTTTTTTTCTCTTAAACAGAACTTGCTTCTAAAGAGAATCAAGAAAGAGGTTGAAAGCAGTTACCACGAAAAATAATATTTCAGAGGAATTGTTGGGTGGTCTCTAGTAGTGTCCTTTTACAAGGAAGAGGCCAAAACATTTACCGTTACTAAACGCTTCTGGTCCACACTGAATCTATTAACAACTTTTTTTCATAAGTGGAATGGAAAGTTAGGTTTTCCTACCACCTTGGCCCATTGTTTCAGGGTACATACTTCTGGATGCCATCTGTCATTCATTTCCTTATTCCCCAAGCATTGATTAAGATCCTACTAGTTCCCCCCCCCAAAAAAAAATGCTAGATGCTGGAAATATAAAGGCAAAATTATATGCTGCTAGGGAGATAATACGATAGAGAGAATATTCATCTTAGAATCAGGAAGACCTGAGTTCAACTTTCATTTCTAACACTATAAATGAGTCATCTTGGCTTCAATTTCTCCATTTGTAAATGGAGATGATAATACCTCTAGTACTTACCTTGCCAGGTTATTATCAGCCTCAAATGAAATAACTGTGCATAAAGAAGAGTTTTGTAAACTTCAAAGTGCTATACACAGCTATCCCTAGGACACTGAATAGTTGTGTGAACTTAGACAAGTCACTTAATCCTATTAACCCCAATTTTCTTATCTGTAAAAGGAGCTCAAGAAGGAACTCACAAACTATTCCAGTATCTCTGCCAAGAAAAAACCAATCCCAAATGGGGTCACAGAAAGTCATACACAATTGAAAACAACTAAATAACCAACAACTTCTACATAGAGACCTCTTTCTACTAGTCCTCAATATTATAATGTAACACTCATTATTAGTAGTATTTAAACAGCTAAATCAACACAATATAATATGAGGAGAAAAAAAAATACAATCAAGGAGAATCAGGAAAGGCTTCCCATTGAAGATAGCAAATGATTAGAGCCTCGAAGAAGGATAAGTGTTTTACTACTATATTTATAGGAGAATAGCAGAATGAAATTGGCCCAAGAATTTGGTTCCAATTTATACCAGCCATTCTGTATGATTCTCTGCTTATGACACAAACACAGCAACCCATGAAAAAAATGAACTGTCCACACTCTTCAGTCACATCCAAGTCTTCCACACTTACAGAAACAGGGTCTGTATTTGTTATTATAACCACCAGCGAAACCATGATTTACTGAAACAGCCCTTTCTGAGACAGAACTAATATTTTAAAGTACTTTCCCTTGGAACAAAATATCATGGCTTATTTATAATCTCTTTGTAGAAAAAGACTTACCTGACCATGCATGGACCTATAACATTGAATAGTTCAGGTGCATATGTAAAATAATTTAAAGAGTGCTAGATTTAGTGTAACAAGATCTATTTCAATACTTAACTATCACTTCACCACTGTGAAGACTTTAAGCAAATCATTTACATTTTTGAGTTTCAGTTTTCTTATGAATTATAATATCTCTAAAATGCTTTCTATGTCTAAATCTATAATCCATTCCTTGAGCACTTATTATAAACCACAGAAATGAGATTTTTATAAATATTGTCAGATGTTTGCCAAGGCATAATAATGCTGCTATTGTTGCTCAGTTGTTTTTCAGTCATGTCAAACTCTTCATGACCCCATTTGGGGTTTTCTTGGCAGAAATACTGAAGCTGATTACCATTTCCTTCTCCAGCTTATTTTACAGATGAAGAAACTGAGGAAAAACAGGATTACTTGACTTGCCCATGGTCATGCAACTAGCACCTGAGTTCAAATTTGAACTCAGAAAGATAAATCTTCCTGACTCTAAGTCTGGCATTTTATCCATTGTAACAATTCTAGGTATAAGATAAATAGTTTAGATAGATGGATGGATAGATAAATAGATGGGTAGATGAATAGTTATTTATATGTAGTTTTAATTTTTTCTTCAAAACTAGGTGAAATTAATATTGAAGTTGAATATTCATTTATTTGTATTGAGGGTGGTCACATAAAATTATTCTGCAAACACTCAAAGATTCCACTGAATATTGCAAAGAATAAACAGGCTAATTTGCATTCAACCTGATTTTTATATGTTATTATGCAAAGATAGATTCTTGTTATTTTTCACCTGTCAATAATAGGCCAAGAACTTGCAGTTTGCCCTCAGAATATACTATGTGGAGATGTTTAAAAGCAGCACAGGGGTCTCTGTGGTTGTATTCCAATTTAATGGAGCTAATGCTGCTAATTGGAGGTGTGAGTTATTCAATGGAAGGTACTTTATAATTCTAGACTAGCTTTGAAATACAATAGCTTCTATGGTGAGGTATTTTTTAAGTCCTTACAATTATTGTAATGTTGAATTAATTAATTTTCTTTCATTATACTGTAGTTAGTCATAAAAGGTTGCTGTTGCAGTTATGTCCTTTCTCTAAGATACTCTGTGGATGTTATTAAAGCCGCCATACTGTATTAACACACCAAAGCAGTATGGTTGTGCTTTATGGATCATCCAAGTGGAAATAATCTGTTCTTTTTATGTCAGACCATAAAGTTTTATCTGTAACACTAAGTTCTCATGGCCTCTTAAGAGAAGTTGATGCTTCCTCCTGGAATATTGCCAAGTGATGTTACAAGATACAATGTTATATCAAGGAAGCCAACCAGAGTCACTGAGGTATTTAGGGAGGACATGAATAAGAACAAAGACTTTTCTTTGAGTGTTGAGTCCATAAATCTTTGTGTATATGCATGTGTACATGTCTGCAAATTTCTGATCCAGACCTGTGATTTTATTGTCCAGGTAACTCCCATTAATGAGATCCTCCATATCAATACAGATTAGACTTAAAAGTTTTAAAGCTGGGGTAGCTAGGTGGCTCAGTGGATAGAGCACCAGCCCTGAATTCGGGAGGACCCAAGTTCAAATCTGGTCTCAGACATTAACATCTCCTAGCTGTGTGACTATGGGCAAGTCACTTAACCCCAGCCTCAGGGAAAAAAAAAAAATTTTAAAGTTTTGCTGGGAGCCCTGAAAAGTTAAGTCACTTTGCCGTGACCATAAAGCTAGTATATATCAGAGAGCAGATCTTCCTGACTCCTAGACTAGCTTTTCATATATGCTTCCTCTCCCCCCATATGTAAAAAAATATACATATACTAGATATGCACCAACATATGCAATTCCAGACCTGTGGTTTCATTGCATAGAAAACTCTCTCTATGAATGCAGGTCTGCCACACTGTGTAAATTAGTCTAAGAGAGAGGTGGCAAAGAGTACTGAGAGATAAATGACTTGTCCAGGGTCATGTGGCAGTATATGTCACAGGCTAGATTTGCACTAACTCTCAAGCCAGTTCACTATTCATTATGCCAGCTGCCCCTGCTCATATTGTGTGTGTGTGAATCACATTCATGTCTGTGATTTTATTGGGGTAAGTAATCCCTCTGCTAATGAAAAGGTCTCGTTGTGTCTTGTTTGGGGGCTCATAAGCTGTATCTGTCAGAGGTGGTAACTGAACTCAAATTAACCTGAATTTGATCTGCTTTATTACCTCTCATCTGCATGCACACACATACACACACACATGTATACATGTATGTATATACATATGCACACATATATATACATATATGCTCATGCTATTGAGAGGTATATGTGTGTTTATGTGCATGAATGTGAATATGTGGGTGTATATGCATATATACATGTTTGTGGACATATGTATGTGTGTACATATATAAATAAATGTATATATCTTGATAGATGATGGATGGATAGATAGGTAAAGTGTTAACCAACAGATTCTGTTGCTAGCTCTTTTGCTCTGTAACAACTCAAGTCCTGTGAGAGAGGCTGCCTGACATGTTACACAGAGTAGTAAATTTGGACTCAGACTTGAGTTCATATCCTGCCTCTAATATTTATTAGCTGAGTGAGCCTGAGCTAGTCACTTAACCTCTTGGAAGTTCAGGCTACTCTCCAATACTAAAAGCCTCCGACTGCAGCTTTTTTGTGTGATCTGCCTTTGTGCAGAAGGTTCCCCTTTGATGTCCATCATTAAGTCCAGTTCTGTAACCATGGAGTTATCTAGAGATTAAAGCATTTATAGGGTTCTAGAACTAAGAGTCCTCAGATTTTTCTAGTTTTAAACTCCTCATTTTGTTTGGGTGGAGATGCAGAACCCAGAGGAGATGCAAAGAGGCTAAAGTGACCTACCTGAGGTCAGATAATGATTTGGTATCAAAGCAAAGATGACTAGGAATACCAATTCATATTTAACAGTGTTTAAGCTTTTCAAAATGTTATCTTCATGACAGTTATATGAGACACGTAGCATAAGTATTATCACCTTCCTTTATAAATTAGGAGACTGAATCTGGAAGACTCAAAATGACTTTTCCACACAGCTATTAAATATCAATTTCAATATAAAAATACAGGTGTTTTGACTTTTACTCCATTGTCCTCAAAACAAACAAACAGAAACACAACTGTTTAAGTGAGCTTAAACTTTAAGCTGCCATTAAGAATTTTTCCAGTATGCCAGTGACTCAAACTATTGAAACAAGTTTTTGTCAAAACTCGCATTGGTCATTGGCACTTTTCATAGATTATCCTTTAAACAAAACTGCTCTATGACCTTTCATGTGCCATGGAGAATGGATACTTTGCTCTGAATTTCCATGATAGAGAACAAATCATTTCTGTTGTTGAATTACTTACCTAGAATCTTTGTCCAAAAATTATTATTTGTGATTCAGGTATTTTCAGCTGTGTCTGATTCTTTGTGACTCCATTTATGGTTTTCTTGGCAAAGATATTGTAGTAGTTTTCCATTTCCTTCTCCAGCTCATTTTACAGATGAGGAAACTGAGAAAAAACAGAATTAAGTGGCTTGCTCAAGGTCACATAGCAAGTAAATGTCTGAGGCCAGATTTGAACTCATGATGTTGAGTCTCTAAGTCAGGTACTTTATCTATTGTCCCTTAATAGGATATCTAATATCATGTTTTGGACCACAGGGTTAGCTGAAAATAAGATTTTTTAAAAAGATATTATCACCTTTCATCAATATGATTTTGCAATTTCGCATTTATTTCATTAGTCATAAGTAATTTATTTCATTATGAGGCACCTGATACATAAGAAAACTGAGATGTATAGAACTTAAATGTCTTGTTCACTGTCTCACAGCTAATTAATATTATAGTAAGGTTTCATAGATGGAGCCACTGTAGGTTAGTAGAGCATGCTGGAACTAAAGCTAGGAAGACTTGAATTAAAACCCCATTTCTGATGCTTACTAGTTTTGTGACCATAAAGAAGTCCTTTAAATTTAATTTAAGTTTCTAAAGTTGAGATTGTTGAGCTCTAAAATAAGGGAGTGAAATTGATGACCTTCCAGTCCTAAATCTGTGATATTATTATTATAACAATTCTTGGATTTAGATCATCTAGAGAAGTTCAAAAGGATCTTAAAGAATATCTAGCCCAACCCTCTCACTTCATTCATAACTTTTATCTAGGAAAATGAGGCAAGGTGAGGTTTAAGGATCTGTCCAAGGTCACATAGATAGTTAGTGGCTGAGCTTGGAATTTGAACATAGATCTTATTAATGATTAGCACAGCCAATAGTCTTTCTGTTATAGCACACTGCCTTTAGAACTCAGACCTCCTGATCCCTAGACTTCCCATTACATCATGTTGCCTTTCTGCTTATAGAGATGTTCCCTCATATTATTACCAGCTACATCCAAGAATGATATGGATTAAGGAAGTTGATCATGGGCTAAGAGAAAATCATTGAAGTTTGGATAAAATAAAATAAATGAACCCTTTTAAGAAAAAAAATCCCTATTTAAGCAGAAAGGCCATCTAGAATTTAATAATAATAACAATTATAAATTACAACCATTTCTTCTCTTATCCCTTTTGGTTGCTTGATTGTAACTGGGCAGAAAGAGTCAAGAATCCTAAAAAAACTCTCTTAATTTATGGTATTTTGTCATTGGTATGTATGTAGTCTCTTGAAGTAAGTCATGTTCTTGAAGCAGTTAATGTTTTAATCTACAACCAGATTTCTGTCCCCTCAGCCAAGTATTGTGAAGAGAATCGCCACTATTGTTTGCTGGAGCTGTTTTCATGTAGTCTCTGTATTTAGAGCATATTGTTCTTATGAACTAGGTACACACTTTAAGGTACACCAAAATCCACCTATGTGGCCTTGTATCCCTTGGCCTCCAAACACATATATTCCCAGATGGGTTGTTGTTTGATTTGTTTGTTTGTTTTCTTTTTTCAAACTTTAATCCTTAGTGAGCATGTGTTACAGAATAGATTGTTAAGCTCCTCTTGGTCTGGCTTCTCCTAACCGCTAGTGCTTGAAAAAAATTCTTCCAGACCTAAGTGACCTTGTGCTTGCAGTCCAAACCACTCTAGTCTCACCCTCCATGCCCATTCCAGTGGGCTCTCCCTCCAGAGTAAGCCCCCTTAACATGCTATTCCTGCCAATGATAGCATGGTGCCATTCTACCTTTGTACAAGGTAGCAGAGAACTTCTAATTGTGGTTTTCACTCATGATCAAAGGATCATCAATTTAAAATACAATTAATTGATCATCTCATCCACATCACTCATTTTACATATGAGGAAACTGAGGAAAGTCCAAAAAGGCTGAAGTGCTTTGCCTAGCATCTCATAGGAAGCGGTTAACACTCAAGTCTTGGACCTCTGACTACAAATCTGAATTTCTTTCCATTGCACTAGTAATTCTCAGAATGGAGGCCCGAATGCCAAGGGATCCCCAATATCTATTTAGAGGTTCATGAGGTCAAAACTATTTTCATAATTTCTAATATGTAAAACATCAATAAATAAACATTAAAAAGCTCTTCGGGTGGGTATTCTCAATTGTTTGCATGTTAGACCAAAAAATTTGAGAATGTCTATAATATATATATATATATATATATATATATATATACAATACTATACAGTACTCTACTATCTTATATCATACATACCACACCATACCATATTATGCCATATACTATACCTGACATACTGCCTCATTGCCTTTTCACAGAATTTAAAGGAAACTAAAACCAGAGACTGTTCTGAATTAAGGTTGTGGTCAGACATGCTCAGAGTTTGATGGAGCTATTAAACAACCCTAGAAGTAAAGGATCTTTAGTTATTGATAATAAGAACATGACCCAACTTAGTTCTGCATTATCCCAGAATATCTGTTAGAAAAGTTGTTGGGGTTTTTTTTAAGCATATTGTAAATATGTTTAGAAGAAATGTACATGTTTAACCTGTATCAGATTTCTATCTTGGGGAGGGGGGAGAAAAGGAGAAAAATATGGAATACAAGGAAGGTGAATGTTGAAAAGTACCTTTATATGCATTTGGAAAAATAAAATAATATTTTAAAAATCCTATATTGCAGGACACTGAAGGACAAGGGGCATATGATAAGTTTTGAGGGATGATAAAGTTGAATTATAGGTTTTGTTAGTGGAATAAACTCCTTGAGAATAGGGACTGGTTTGATTTTGTTGCTGTTGTTGTGTTTTTGTTAAGATATTGTATCCCTGGTGCCTATCAAAATCCTTTGCTCATAAAAAACACTTGACAAATGCTTGCTGAATTGAATCAAATTGAATTCTATGGATTATCTGTGGTAACCTGGGTAGACAGCCTCAGTAATAGAGCCACTAACTAGGACTTTTATGGAAAAGCAAAATCCCTTTTGAAAATGATGGAAGTAAGTCCACCACCTCTGTAGCTCTGGAAATTTGCCCACCTATTAATTTTGCCCCATTCAGATGCTTGACAACTCTAGAGACAAAGATCAACACAAAAATGGTTGCTATGGGGAAATGTAATTTGATGGTCATTACAGCAAAAATATGGTAAGCAGTTACTTCCCTGTTCATAGATGTGGTACATTTGCTGAAGGACATCCCATCAAAATATTCTAACATAATTAGAAAGTGTAATGGGAGCAATTTAGCAGGAAGCTGACAACATCATAACGAAACAATTCTACAAGCTCATTGTGTTCTCTGGTTGGCACCCTTGTTTGGAGTATGCTGTTTGCACATTTGGAGTGTGCTATTTGCCCAGAAGGACATGATTACATTTTTAAGGGTAATTTTTTTTCTTATTTTGGTGAAGATTGTTGGTGGCTGAGGGGGAGAAATTCCTAGTTAAGAGGCAGACAGACAGATGGACAGACAGAGAGAGACAGAGATTGAGATAGAGAGACAGAAAGAAGCATTTGGTGTGAATGGAAAGAGGACAGAACTAGAAATCAGGACACCTGGGTCTAATTCTGCCTCATCAAAAATTGAATTCTGCTACTAATATGGCTTTGAGATTTAGTTTTCTAATCTGTAAAATGATGATTCAGACTGCATGATCTCTGCTACTCTGTTAAACTCTCTTTCAATTCAACATATATTAAATACCTACTATATACCAGACATTACTGATAGTACAAGATCAAGAATGAAATAGTTCTTGTGCTCAAAGAACTTATCTTCTGAAGGCAGGGGGAAGGGCAAAGGAAAAAAAAAAGCTTTATACTTGAAAAGACTCTGTAGGATATCTGGTCTTTCACTCACAGATGAGAAACCAGAGGTCCAGAGAGAAAAAATGATTTTTCCAAGGTCTTACAAATAATGACCATTAAAGGCAGGATCTGAACTAAGGTCCTCTAACTCCAAGGCCAGTATTCTTTGTACTGGATCACTGGTACAAATGACAAAAGAAAGAATAGCACAAATAAGTTGAACACAAAATAATGCAAGCAATTTTAAGAGATTGAAAACATCAATGAATGGAGACATCAAAAGATACTTCATGTAGATGATAGCATCCAAGTTGTGCCTTGGAGGATAAAGACTCCAAAATGCAGAAGTGAGGAAGTCACCACAAATGATGGACATCCTGTGAAAAGGCAAGAAATTCTAGGATCAAAAGATTCCAATTGGAAGGGACTTGGAGCCACCTGAATGACCTACATAGGGAAGAGCTAGTAGATTATTTTATACTTCTTATCAAATTACCAGCCAGCATAACAAATTATACAAAGTAGTTATCAGCTTATCAATATAAAACAAAGCAGTTCCCTTATAGTTTCTCTAGTCTCTTTTCACCAACCCATAGCTGTCAGTGATTCATAACAGCATATCATTCTCATAAATGACTTTACAACCAATTTACAAGACTCTATGTAAAATACACAGATGAAAGACAAGAATAGCTCATTAAAAACACCATCTTTTTGTTAGAATTTTCATATGTTTCTGATTTAATCCATTAAAAGCCATACAATAGACAACTGTCTACCTATAATAATAGCTAATATTTACACAGAGCTTTAAGATTTGCAAAATATTTACAAAATATATGTTCTCTACTTTAATTCTCACCACAGCCTATGGAAAAAGTATTGAAAATTTGAATATTATCTCTGTTTCACAAATGAATAAACAGGACCCAAAGAAGTGAAGTCAGTTTACCAGGAAGTCTCATAGATGAGTATCAAAACTAGATTTCTTGAATCCAAAACACACTCTTTCCAATGCATCTACCTTATACTGTAGAGGACAAAAAAGGAATGTAATATTTTGTCCCTGCCTCAAGAAATATTCTGTCAAGTTAGAAAAAATCAGATTAGGATGTAAAATAGCATAAATGCTACATAATGACAGACCATCCAAGGAAAAAAATGAAAAACAGACTCTGTACCCCAGAAGTATGTGCTTCATGCCCAGAGAATGGAACAGGGCGTAAATTCTAAAGGGGTTTGTTGGAATAGGGTGGGTGAGTTGAGAAGTATGGATGTGTGACTTCTATATACTGTGATGGTCAGGGAAGGCATCAGTTAGTTAAGATACAGAACTTTACCTTGACTGTAAAGAATGGAAGTATTTTGACATGTACAAGGAAAAGGAAAGAAGAATAAGACCAGAATACCTTGTTGAGCCCTGTATCTAATAACTTCTATCATTAAAATGGCACAGTGGTCATATATGGACCATTAATAGTGCCAATAAACCGTGGAGCCATAACATAATTGACCCTTTAACCAGTAAACAAATAAAAGTGGAGCGGTCCTGATGAGTTCTTTGGATGAGATTATATTATCATTTTCATTGCAATCCTCTGCCTATACTATATCTTGCATTACAAAACTGCCTTCTAGCCCTGAGCATAACCATGTTTTCATAAATGATTTTTATTTCTTTGTATCAGTTAATATTACTAAGCCCAGGAGTTATATGTTTCTACCCATGTGTTAAAAGATCACAGAATAATGGAATGTTCAATTTACAAGTGACTATAGAAGACTAGTTCAACCCCCTCATCTTTTGAATAGTCTATATTCATGCTCAAAGGGCACTCAGCTAGTTAGTTACTGGCTAAGCCAAAGATATCTATTTTCCTTTCTCTCTGGCAAATTGAAGTAGCAAGCATTCATTAAGTACTTGTTATGTGACGAACTCTGTGGTAGATGCTAGGGAAATAAAAAGCCGTTGGAAGAGGTAGCTCCTTATTGCCTTGTAATATCTTCTAGAAAGGAGATAAGATACAAACAGGAATAATTATAAAAACAAAATTAAATGTGATCAGTGTGATCAGTACATTTGAAAAGTTCAAAGAATCATGTGAGATCCTGGAGAAAATAGGTGATTACCAATGTGGGAGATTAGAGAAGGCAATCAGTGGCTTTTGAGTTGGGTTTTAAAGAGATATTGGAATTCAATGGAATCACAATATATTCTACCATATGATGAAAACATCACTCTCCTGGAACTCAGGAGAGCTGAGTTCTGGTCTTTGTCATCCATTTTCTAAATCTTAAATCACTCTCCTCTTTATTTCTCCATGCTGATGATTAAGTTCCTTAGTTTCTTCAGAAAACTTCAGGGGAGTCCTTGCATTTGGAAGAAAGATAGTAATTGCTCTTTCCTTCCTGCTGTTACTGTTCTGCATATCTGCATAGTTTCACAAAGGAAACCAGACAAAGCCAGGGCTAAAGTAAGGACCACTCTGCTATTCCTTATACAGATATACATATATGTGTGCATATAAAAGGCACCAGCTATCTAGAGTCCCAGGCACTTGGAACATAGATGGATAAAAAGGTTCCCAGTTGCTTATTTGTTTTCATTGAATAAGTCAGCTTGCTGGACTCATTTCCCATTTCTCTTCAACCAACTGATCATCCATTTTCACCTGCCCAGAACCTTTTACTGGTCCAGGGACAAATAAATCACATTTAGTCTATTCCCTGGACAGTTCAGCTAAAAAAAGGGATATCAACATGAAGGACAATTGCAGTGTTGGGCTGTCACCAAGTTCCCACAGGTATTGTGAAAAATTACAGCCAATAAAATAACATTTTTCAAACTGTGACACTACCCTTAAATTTATCTTTGGCAATAAATGGGTTCTGCAAAGAACATTTGAGTGCAAACTATTCTTCAAGCACTCAATAACACATCATAAGTGAATTGTATTATTAATTTATAATAGAATAATTGTTTTGTCCCAGCAGTCACTTTCACTAGCTCAAACATTAATTTTCTCTTCCTTTTTAATCATCTCTAAGATATTAACACATAACACAACACTTTCCCTTCCTGTCCCTTCCCCTCCTCCAAAGAAAATGTAAAAACAACACTGATTGGTTGACTTAAATGAACTTCCTGGTTAATCCTTATTGTAAAACACTATGTTCTTTGGATTTGTTTTTTTATGTAATATTTTATTTTCCTCCAATTACATTTAAAAACAATTTTCAAAACATTTTTAAAGTTTTGAGTTTTAAATTATTTCTTTTCCTCTCCCTTTCTTCCCTTCCCTTCCCTAAGAAAGTTCTTTTTAAAGAAATCACTTCTCCTCCATCCCATTTATCATTTCCATAAATCTGGATCTTCATAAAACAAGTTTGCTTAAAGCAGGGCATAACTAAACCATGCTTCTTTTCTACATAGAAATGGAATCCCTAAAAGGCAAAAGGAGCTAGAGAACTGAAACATCATCCATTCGACTAATATCTTCCAAGCTATGCCTTTTGAGAAAAAAGTTGAATAGACTAGCCTGTCTGTTCATGAAAGCTAAATCATCCAGTTAATTGCTCAACTCTCTTCTTATGTTGGTCTCCATCTACAAAAGCTATTCTTTCATTATTTTACTGTCAGGAAACATAGGTTTTAGACCTAACTCTACTGTGTGACCTTGTACCTAGCACTGAATTTCTCTGAGTTTCAATTTCCTCTTTTGTAAAATGAGCAATTCTGGGCTTAGACTATCTGATTTCTAAGGTCTCTTTTGACTCTAAGATTCTATGATTCTCTAAAACTATATTCGCTAATGAGCTGGCTGACTTATCTAACACATAAAAGTCAGTCTTACAGCTCACCTAAGAGACAAAGCAGTACAACAGACCAGGTTTGAAGTTTAAACTTGGGTTCAAATGCCAGTGGTCCTCTCAGACTCAGTTTCCTTATCTGTAAAATGAGAAGATTTGACTAAATTACCTCTTCTTCCAGGTTTAACTCTACCCAAGAGAACAGTCATCCCTGTGGAAAAGATAGGTATCCATCTAGTCTTCCATTTCATCTTATCTAAAGGGAGAACTCTGTAATTGAGCTCCACTGAGGGCAAGACCTGTATGAAAGCATAATAATAACAATAACAAAAAAAAAGCAATCTAGAGGCATCACGATGCTAATAGCTCATTAAGATCTCTGTCTGTGCTATTAAAGTACTAATTGAACAGTTACACAAATAGGCATAGAATATAATCAGGAATCTAATTAAAGCTCGACCTCAGGATCTGGTAAAACCTTGTACAGAGCTCTCTCTTGCTCGCTCTTTCTCTTTCTGTCTCTTTCTCTCTCTCTCTCTCTCTCTCTCTCTCTCTCTCTCTCTCTCTCTCTCTCTCTGTGTGTGTGTGTGTGTGTGTGTGTGTCTATCTCTCTGTTTTTCTCTGTCTCTCTTTTTCTGTCTCTATCTCCCTCTCTTTATCTCTATCTGTCTCTCTCTCTCTCTCTTTGTCTCTCTGCCTCTGTCTCTCTGTCTCTCTCTCTTTGTCTCTGTCTTTGTTTTTCTCTCTCTCTATCTCCCTCTTTGTCTCTGTCTGTCTCTCTCTTTCTCTTTGTCTCTCTGCCCCCCCTCCCCCCCTCTCTCTCTTTCTCTGTGTGTATGTGTGTCTATCTCTCTGTTTTTCTCTGTCTCTCTTTTTCTGTCTCTATCTCCCTCTCTTTATCTCTATCTGTCTCTCTCTCTCTTTGTCTCTCTGCCTCTGTCTCTCTGCCTCTGTCTCTCTGTCTCTGTCTCTCTTTGTCTCTGTCTTTCTGTTTTTCTCTGTCTCTATCTCCCTCTTTGTCTCTGTCTCTCTGTCTCTCTCTGTCTCTGTCTCTCTCTCTCTCTCTCTCTCTCTCTCTCTCTCTCTCTCTCTCTCTCTCTCTCTCACTCTCGGTCTCTCTCTCTCTTTCTCTCTCTCTCTGTTTCTCTGTCTCTCAAATTTAAAAAAAAAAAAAAGTCTTCCCAAGAAAGCTCTGGGAAGTGACACATTCTATTATGACTATGCTGAAATAACATTAAAGCTCATTTAAAAAAATGTTTTTTTCTTTTTTTAACAACTCTCAAAACTTTCCCTGAGCCATCATTTCCTTAGTGTCTCTGATATCATACCCTTGGTGCACATGCAGCCCTGATGTTGGCAGGAAACGATATAGTTCACCAAACTCCAGTGGGCTGTGCAATATCCCATAAAACAGCTTTACGCAGTGTCTTTCTCCTCTGATGGTAGTGATCCTAACTGTAATTTGCTCCAATGCAGTCCTTCCAAGACTATTTTTCTAGCCAAAATGTACCTTGATTCTTCTCACATTTAATACCTGGTTATAGGTAGGGCACCTTATGAAGCTCCCAGTTATGGTGCAAGGCAGGTGCATGTTGGCCCCATAAAGGGTGGGGAGAAGGGAATGTTAGTCATGGGATAAGACAGAATAAAATCTTATTCTATGAAGATTTTCTGTATAAGGCCTAGCTCCTGAATATAGTAATGAGATTCTGGAGCCTAGTTTGCAATGTGATGAATAAACTCACCTTAACTTCAAAAGATCTATGACATACAACTGAGCTCTATAACTCAGCACCTGAGAGAAGTAGGGGTTATTCTAGTCAGTCTCTTCTCAATCATTCTGTTTCATCACCTGTAAAAAGAGGAGTTTGGACATAATTAGATTTTTGAAGTTAGCCTCAAAATCCTGCGATCATCCTTTGACTGTGGAAGTTATTTGTGGGAAAGAGAAACAAAAATATCGTAGGTAATGGGAATTTCTCACTAATCTTGGGATTTTTCTTAACTATCTTTTCAGTGTCATCCCCGACCAAGCATTCTTTTTATCAACTAGATGAGTAGATTTGAGGAGTTGGGGGGTTTTTTGTTTGTTTTGGGTTTTGGGTTTTGGGTTTTTTTGTTTTGTTTTGTTTTGTTTTTTGTCTCTGCTTTTCATGAGAAGAAATATTACTCTTGAGTAGAGCCAGAAGGCCTGGCTATTTGCTACCTGTGTAATCTTAGCAAGTCCCTTATGTGCTCTGTATCCTAGATTCTTCATCTGGAGAATTTTGAGATTGGGCTAGATAATTTCTAGTGTTCCTTCTAGCTCCAGAATTTTAATTGAGTCATTTAATGTCTCTGAGTCCCAGTGTCCTCAACTGGGAAAAGGAGACATAACTCATAGGGTTTGGGAGAGTATCAAATGAGATAAAGGATATTTCTTGATGGCCTTTGAGGTCCCAAAATCTATGATGCTATGTAAAGAATTCTATATTCAGAAATTGTTATTTAGATACAAGTGGTTTAGGTATTATTTTTTAGTAGTAGTTATTTTAATTGGACTTATGATTTCATTGGGATGAAAAAAACTTCTAGAAGAATTTTAAATTTAAATTTAATTTAAATGCAGAAATTTATTTAATTTAAATACAAAATTTTATTATAGAATTTATTATGAAATATGGAATTTTAGATATAGAAATTTGCCTAAAGTAACACAGCCCATGATATGAAATACCAGCTCCAGAATTAGGAAGACTGGTCTTCCTGAGTTCAAATCCTACCTCAAACATATACTAACAGTGTGATCCTGGGCAAGTTACTTAAGCTTGTGTGCCTCAGTTTCCTCATATGTAAAATGAGCTAGAAAAGGAAATGGTGAGCCACTCCAGTGTCTTTGACAAGAAAACCCCAAGTGGGGTCAAAAAGAGTTAGTCATCACTTAAAAACAACTGAACAATAACTGTTGTTGTTGTGCTATAATCAGACTAGAGACCCAGATGAGTCAGAAAAATATCATATTGAGAAAAAAACATTAATCAACAAGAATTTATTAAATGCCTGTTAAAAGCCACACCCTATACTAGGTGCTAGCAATACAAGAACAAAGAATTAAAAAATTCCTGTTCACAAGGAGCTAGCATTCTAATGGGGGAGATAAATCTACATATATAAATACTTACGGCATAAATTCAAAAAGACTAAACCCAAATCTTTGTATAAAAGATACTTAGAAGGGACCTGAGTTCTTTTTGCTCCAACTTAACCACTTTTGATGATAATGGAAGTTAGGCTGCACAGCAGCTGGACTTGGGTTGTACTATGTAGACTGAGCATGAGGGTAAATTTTGATCAATGAACATCTGCAGAAATCATTTTCCTTCTTCCTCAAATTAAGGAAAAGATCTGACTGCGGCTTTGGAGAGATACATTAAAAGAAAATCAAAGATTAATCCATTTTTGTGAGTCACAGAAATTTCAAGGGACATAGCCTTCTTCCAGGGCTACTTAAATTCTGGATGGTATGACCTACCAGGTCACCTCACCATATTGCACCAAGGACTGTGGTTAAGAAAGGTTTAAATTTTTAAAAAAGGGTCCTAAGATTTGCCTCCTTTTTAGTAGGGAGCTTCCCTAATGCGTACAAAATGATGGATTTTACAATAGACCCCTATAGATGTATACATGCACACCCCACCTATATCCTAAGAATACCTGTGATGGCTAATCTGCAGTAGGTTCATTAAGATCAGAGATCTAGAGCTGAAAAACCTCAGCACCCATCTCCTCTAAATTCCTTCATTTAATTCATAAGAAAATATATACATATATGCATTTTACACATCTATTCCCATGTATACATATTCATACTTACATTGCATATATACTTATACATATATACACATATATTGTGTGCGATATTAGTCAATTATTTTTCAGTCATATCTGACTCTCCATGACCCCATTTGGGGTTTTCTTCAAAGATTCTGGAGTGGTTTGCCATTTCCTTCTCCATCTCATTTTACAGCCAAAGAAACTAAAGCAAACAGGGTTAAAGACTTGCCCAAAGTTACCCAGCTAGTAAATATCTGAGGTCAGATTTGAATTCAGGAAGATAAGTCTTCCTGACTCCAGGCCTAGCACTTTATCCACTATGCTATTTAGCTGTTCTCATAAGCATATATGTATCTATATTTTTGTATATGTATGTATACATGCATACAGACATGAATACAAATATGCAGATTTCTAAGCTAGGGACTCCAGTACTCTTAGCTGTGGAAAACTGTCCTCATCAACTGTTTCCGCTATTTTTTTTTTTTTTTTTGCCATCTGTTATACTCTGCTCAAGCTCTAAAGACACCCAAGCAGGGACTATTTGTGGATAATTCTTTAGGGTGTAGTTTTGTTCTTAACATCCCTTAACATTCAAGAAGTATAACTGGAGCACTTTTGCTAAATATTCAGAAAAGAAGAGCACAGATATCAAGGAGTTTTGACATTGATTTCTCTATGGGTAGTGCAATTTAGCTTTAGATTGTTAGATACCATCTTCTCTTGTTTTGTAATTATTTGCTTTGGGTAAACCTTTTCTCCATCACCATCGTCATCATCATCATCATCATTATCATCAGAGCAGCTAACATTGATATAATATTGTAAGGTTTTCAAAGCAATTTCTGAATAATTCATATGATTATTCCAATGATTCTGTGAGGTAGGTTCTATTAGTACCTCCATTTTACAGATGAAGAAACTGAGACCATAATCTTAGGCAATTTGCCCAGTCATGTAGTTAGTAACTATGTGGAGTGGGATTCGAATCTAATTTTCCTCATCCTTGGTCCAATGTTCCATTCACTACCTCAGAGCAAGGATGTTTACACTGAGGCTTCTTTTGTACCCCTCTTTCCCCCCAGGATTGGCTACTTTTAAAATGCTGTTAATGTTAATATGTTGGATTGTGGGCTTTGGTATATAGCAGAAGCTTAATAGATGCTTGTTGACTTTATTTGGTTGCATGTACTGCATGGCCAAGGATGTGCCCCCCCCATACTCTTTAAATATCTTTGTCAGTTATTTTTTCCTAGGATCACTGAGTCAGAGAACAGAGCTGGAACCAACCTCTGAAGCCATCTAGTCTAAGGTCCCCTATTTACTGATGAGAAAACCAAGGCTCAGGAAAATTCAGTAACTTGCCAAAAGTTGTATGGGTAATAAATCTCTGTGGTGATTTAGAGGAGCCCTCATAGCAGATGATATGTGTACTCACTGCTGACTTAAAGTTAAACTCCATCATCTTCCTCATCTCAGAAATCAGCTAACCTTCATCAGACACCTTTACTCATTTTGGTTCTGGTCTTGAGGGCAAAAGGGAAGAGCAGTCTCAGTGGAAAGTTTCATGCACTGCTCCAAGAATTAGCATTCCCTCATCTAAAAAGTCTGGACAGGGCCTATCGATTTACAGTGGCCATTGGGGCAACTGGCCTTTATTTTCCTCAGATTTGCTGAGAGTATGCATTATTGGTGGTTTGAGGCTTGGAACGATCATAAGGGCTAGTCAAATTACTTGCCTATTTTTGACCCATGGTCCTAAACTTGAATTTTCCATTGATGAACAAAGTATATATTTTCTAGGAAATAACTATTCTATCTTGGTTTAGGTTATGTAGCATGTTGAAACCAGTGATCAACAGATTGGGGACGGTTTCAGAACACAGATTCAATTTCAGTCCTCCTTTCAGAGTTGGATGCTTATCGGAAGTTTCCCCATCTGATCTTAGTCAAGGCTATTGAATTTACCATATGAAACTGAAAAAAAAAAAGTCCTCAGGAGAGCTGACTCCTGACATTTCTAGTATTTCTAGCTTTGTTAGACTATCCATGCAATGATAGAATGTGTTTAGGAGCTTTCATTTTTGACCTGGTCATGGAGTTATTATGGTCCATGGTGTGTGAGTGGGATGTGTATGTCAGTGTGTGTGTGTGTGTGTGTGTGTGTGTGTGTGTGTGTGTGTGTGTGTAAGAGAAGAAGAGTGAGAGAAGGAGAAAAGTAAGGGAGAGAGAGTCATACATACATACATACACACAGAGAGAGAGAGAGAGAGAGAGAGAGAGAGAGAGAGAGAGAGAGAGAGAGAGAGAGAGAGAATTTGGGAGAAGTAGCATTTGACTGGGAAAAGAGAAGAACTTTGAGAATGAGAGAAAGAGAAAATGAGAATGAGAATAAGAAAAAGAGGGAGAGAGCATGAAAGTGGAAGCACAAGAATAAGAATGATAGGGTAAGAGACTTAACTAGTGGATCCAGCAATCCAGTGTAGGTCAAGCAAAGTAGCCCTGTGTGGGTGAAACATCTGAACCAGTTTGTTCATCTTGCCATCTGAAAGAAAGAGTATGTTAAGGAAGGCTAAGTGGAAGAAGATAAATGAATATAACCTCTTAACAGAGATAGCAACTCAGTCCCAAGCCCCAGGAGGGGGAGTGGAAGAGGAGGGAAGAAAAGAAAGAAATATAAAAGCAAAGCACACACATTCCTAGGGCCAATAAGCAAAAGAACTGCCCCACAGGCAAGGGGCTCCAAGGTTTCTTTACACTATACGAGGTAATTAGAGCATTTGAGGTGTGGAGGCAAGAGGAACACCAAGCTGAGGGTATTGTGTGAAGACTGGAGTGATGTCAAAGGTAGACGTTTCCATTCTCAGTAGTTCTTGCTGCAGCGTCTTTCATTTCTCTTACATTGACCTAACTGGGCTTTTGCTTTGGGGTTTTGGTTTTAAATGAATCCGGAAACTCAAAATGAAACTCAACCCCAATTGCTTGATTTCCAGATTTCCCTTTTTTTTTTTTTTTTTTTTTTAACAGTAGTGTGTTGTCTCCAGATTGAACTTGGAGGCTCAAATGAACCTCACCCTTACCTTGTGCCAATTCCCCTGCCCTCCCCAATATGTGCCTTTGCAAATCACACCTAGCTATAGTGATCTCTGGAATTAGCCTTGCTACAAATTTGTTTCTCTCTGTGCCCCTCCACTCAGCAATCCTAAAAACAGTCAGAAACAGGTAGCAGATTGCTGCCCCCCCAAAAAAAAAAAATATATATATACCCCATGTCCTTTTTTTCTCTTGAGTGAAATATTTTAAGAATAATATAATATTATTCTTAATTAACAATTAATAAGAATAATATTTTAAGTTCAGTGCTAATCTTTTTTTTTTCCCTGAGACAATTGAGGTTAAGTGACTTGCCCAAGGTCACACAGGCAGGACATGTTAAGTGTCTGAGACTAGATTTGAACTCAGATCCTCCTGACTTCGGGGCTAGTGCTCTATCCACTGTGCTACCTGGATGCACCCATTGCTGATCTTTTTGTTTAAATGTGTTTTGTAATGCAATAGTCTCCACATCTCTGTCTGTTCTCTCAATTAAATAGATAACTGGGTAATAATCCCTGTTTGTCATTTTAGAGCGTATATTCAAAAGCCAGACTTTATTGCTTATCACTGTAGAATACCCAAATGCCAGCATAGACCCTTATTATTATTAACTAGAAACAAATAAACACTTGATTATTATACATATTCAGAGCAAGGTCTATAGTAACTTTTTTTATAGTAACATGACAAAATATAAATTTCCTATTTAATTCCAAAGTTAATACTGCGTTATTCTGGGTATGAAATGTTTATTTCCTGTTTTTTCATGTAAGAAAAGATGTGGTTAGCCTTCAATTTATTCGTGACTTCATGTATGGAACTACTTTCTCTAGAGGAGCTCTCAGCATCAGGTTAAAGTCGTTTTCCTTACCTACTACTTGGGTTTGATCAACCCCATCACTGGCGCTGTGGGGGAATTTTCCACTGCTCTACAAATTGGGAATGAGATCCTTGATCCCTGCTTCAAAGGTTATCGCTGATCCTAACTCGACCATCTCATTGTCCCTGTCTTCACTTATTCTTTATGCAGGCTCAAAGTTCATCTGATTGTCCCACTTTCCCTTTCAAGTCTTCTCCTACATTTGGAATGCAACTTTCCTCCCCTCCCCTTATCCAATCTACCCAGTTCTCTCCTATTATTCAAATGCTTAAAATCCTGTGGTATCCTTCCCTAATTCAGTGGTTCTCAAAGTATTGTGGAAAGTCCAAAGATCTTTTTATGAAGTCCATAGGTTCAAAACCATTTTCATAATAAGATGTTTTTAATTAGAAATTGCCACTTCTAATATAGTAAATATCAGTAGATATAACCCCCATAATCAAGGGAGTGGAGGGGTTGCTCAATAATTTTTAAGATTGTAAAGAAAAAGTTTAATTAGTTTAACTAATTAAAAAAGAGATCAATTTTCCCATGACCCTACCTAAAGTAAGCATGAATCTCTCCAGACTTTATCTGCATTTACTACACTAAAAAATACTCCTTGTTTTCTGCTTAAACACAATGTAAAAGTATTCACTTAGTGTTTTCATTTATTTATCTGATTGTTTATGCCCTTTCTATGTTTGTGTTGTCCAGAGTGCAACTTATCAACTAAAATCTGCAGTCTCCAAGGTCCTTTCCAGCTTAAAAAATGATGATTCTATGACTAGTTAGCTAAATTTATACAAATGTTTCCAGATAACTATATGTTTGCAATCATATAAACAAGGATTCAAACAAAACATATGAAAGATGAATGAATCAAGCAGTTATTCATCACTTACTGGATGTTGAGTGCACAGGATACAAATAAAGAATATAGTCCCTGCTCTCAAGGAGCTTACATTCTAATGGTGAGACAATACATATATTTCAGGACAAGCCAGATGAAAAAGCTTCCGTAGTCCTTAGGATGCTACAACAAAACAAATGATAAAGATTCTTCTTTAAAGTCATTTCCAGTGCTAAATCCATGTCAATTTCTAGTATTGAACTATTGGACTGGGCCAGAGACTTTAGTAACAAGAACTTTTTTGTTTTCAGTGACTGTGGCTGTGGCAGCTGCAGAAGCACTTCTCAGATTGAATCTCCACAGGGCTTACTTCCCAGAAAGGTGGCTGAGGGTACCTGACTGGAAGAATTGTTTGGGTTCAAAGTCCTAAGTTTTCCCCATCACGGACTGAGGAGAGCTGTAGATCAAGGTGGTGATAGTGGTCAGGATTTGTCAGGCACATGCTGCTTCCCGTCTCTCCTTTACAATGCTTTGTTGCTTTAATTAGATTAGTTTGCATGCTCCTTGAGTAACAGTTGCCTGGCAATTAGTAGGGATGGCTACTTTTTTTCTAAGTAGTTGCCTTCCTATGAAGGCTTGAGAGGTGGTATTAAAATAGGATCACCAATTTAGAGATTAAAAGAATTTAAGGCATCATTTTTTTTCCATTTACATCATGCTTATCATTTTGTATGTTGTTTTTGTGATTCTGCTTATTTTGGTCCACATCAGTTCATCAAGTCTTCCTATACTTCTCTGATTTTTTTTCATATTTGCTATTCTTACAATATAATAATATTTCATTGCATCCATTATTTATCCATTCCCCAATTAAATATGTGTCTACTGAGTTTCCATTTCTCCTTTATTACAAAATGATGCTTCTGGAAATATTTTCTCAATTTTTTTTCCTTAAAATAATTTGAAGGATCAGTAATTAATCTGGGCAGAGTTCCTAGAACCAAACTCAGCTTACTTCCAGCCACAACACCTGGTTTTACAGACAATGGTGTACCACTCATTTCAGTAGAAATGATGCCCAAATAGTTCTAATTAAATAAAGACAAGATATGACTTACTGTCCCAGGCAGGAGCAAAGCATCTTCTGAGATCAATAGTTAGGGAACCAGAAAGGCACAGAGTAAAATATGGCACCCTACCTAGACTCCCTTTGAACCTTCCTTAGGGATCATAGGCCATGTAGTGATAGAGAGCTCTAGGCTGGCCTTTGAGGTTATTTTAAAATAGAAACAGCTCATTAGAAGCCATGAAGAACAAGAGGGAGAAAAAAGACTGCCTTTTGTTAAGACTAGGACCCCATCCCTTCCCCAAAATGACAAGGGATTAAAAAAAGCTCCTGGTTCAGTGCAGCTGGCCAGTGTATTTTCTTATCATACCTAGAAAGGGAAGGAAAAAAAAGGAAGGAAGAAGAGGATGTTTGGGTATTTGTAGTCAACAGTACAGCTTGATGGTAAAATGGGTTTTGCTTCAGGAAAACCTAAATTTAAATCCTGCCTCAGATACTTGCCAGCAGGGTGACCCTAAACTTAATTAAAATCTCTCTCAGCCTCAGTTTCTTCATCTATAAAACTGAGAGAAGAATAATACCATCTACTTCATAGGGTTATTTTAGGGATTAAATGAGCACTTTACAAACTTTGACACACTATATAAAGAAAACTAGGAAACAATAAGTTCTGAATGTGTGAAATAATGAAGTATTTCATAAAAATGGGCAATAAATGTTCAAAATGTCTTAAGGACTGAAGTGTGTATGTAATGGTATTTATAAGATTATATTAGAGATTAGAGATTAATAAAAGTAGTATTTTTTTCTTCCCTTGTAATTGCAAAGAGTATTACCCTGAGATTCAAGAGTCCAAGTGTCCATTTCTAGCACACTCAGTAACTATATGGATTTTGGTGAGTTATTTTGTCATTCCCTGTTGGCAAAATGGAGGTGATAAAGTAAATCATTTCTAAGGTCACTTCAAATGATCAAATTCTCTGATCTCAATTAGAGTCATGGGTTCTCAGTATGAATGAATACACATACATATACTATTAAATATAATTAGGATGCTCTCATTAGATCTGTGTTAAAGAGGGAACAACATATACTCCTAATTTATTTCATTGATATAGGGAACTCCTAAGTGAGAGAACTCCCTCAAACAGTAAAGGTCTGTCTCTGCAGTCTAGTGAGAGTCACCTAAAGCACTGGGAGATGAATTACTAGACTAGGTCAACAGTCTGTATCTCTCAAAAGTGGGACTTCAATTTAGGTCTTCAGATTTCCAAGCTAATATCTTTTCCTTTATATCACAATATCTCAATTGTGAAAAATAATAATTTGTTAGCTTAAGTAAGATTCTTGGTCTCTATCCTAAATATAAACTAATAAAAATATTGATTAGGAAAAAACCTTAAAGGTCATCTAGACCAATTTTCTCATTTTACAATTAAGTAAACTCCAGTCAGAGAGGTTAAGATACTTGCACTGTGTGTCCAAGGACACACAGAAAGTAAGTAGTAGTAATTCTAACCCAGGTTTTCTGACTCTGAATCTAGTGCTTTCAAAGAAATATGAACTTTAAACATATTTCATGGAAGTCAAACATTCTCGTTCATTGATGGGCATTCATTATTTTGAAAATGATTTTTGCAAATAAAAAAATTGCAAAGGTAATTTTAATTTTTATAGTATTTTATTTGTCCAATTACATATAAAGACAATTTAAACATTCATTTTTAATAAAACTTTAAGTTCCATATTTTCTCTCTTTTTCCTTCCCCACACCCCTCCCTAACACTATAAGCAATCATGTAAAACTTATTTCCATATTAGTTAAAATGTGATCTTAATTAATGACTCTGTTAATCCATTATATAGAATATAGTTACTTTTGCCTGCCAAGACCATAATCAACCATAATACATTGTATCTACCCATGAAGTATAAGAGCCATTTCAACATATTCCTAATGATAACTTTTCAGTTCATTTGTTTGGATACAATCTGTTTGCATGGCAGCATGAATTATGTAACCAATAGGTATTTCTGGGTCTCTGCCAAACATGTAAGCTGAATCTGATCAGCCCTTTCTATTTGGTGGTATGGTTGAAAGATGTCTGAATTTAGAGGGGAAAGACCTATGTTTCAGATCCTGCATTAGGGACCTTGGACAAGACACTGGGCTTTTTTTGACCTCCACTTCCTCTTCTATCAAAAGAAGGGGGCTATAAGGGTTTTGAAGGTCACTCAAACTATGCATGTGATGATCCTGTCCAGAATAAGAGTGTTCATTATGGAGCATTTGATAATGGTCTTGATGCTGGAGATGGAGGGATAAACGGCCCATGGTGGCCATTCTTTCTGTCTTCTTCATGGCTCCTTCTAGACTCACAAGAGCAAGAGAAATCCATAGAATGAGTTAGGAGTTACAACATTCTCCTGTAAAAACTGCCATGTAACTTCCTTATTGCTATATTAATCCAATTGAAGCCTGTTGTAAGCCTGTGCCATCCTGGGAAGATACCTAGCTTCACTTCCAACATGAAAGACTTAGAGCACTGTTGCTCTCCTTTGAGTCCTAAGGATACAGAGATCATGAAAGAACACACCTCTCACATTCTACTACATGTTCTAGCTCACTGGGTCCATCAGCAGCTTAAGCACTAAAATAAAGAAGGTGGTACAATGTTGGCAAAAGTGGGTCAGGAGAACCTTTCAGAACTGTGGTCCCACAAAAAAACAAGCAATCACAGACTCAACCCAAATCTTAAAAGTCTCAGAATATGTTAAATAAGCCATTTCTAAATGTTCAATTGCTCTTTATAAATCCATTTATGAACATATATGTTCCATGTATGTACTTAGGGAAATGAATTTTTTAAAAGAAACAATAATAAGCATAGTAAGAGGGATACGATTAATATTCTTCAGACTTATCATTACTAGACTAGTTTAAAAGAAAGGTTAGGGCTGCATTGAGCATGATGGGGTGATTCTAAAAAACAAAATTAGGTAAGAAAAGAAAAAAAAAAAAGGAGTAATTATACAGCTAGTAAATGTCCAGGGTAAGGTATAAATCCATGTTGTTCTATATATCACGCTACCTGCTTTCCCATACTGCCTCTATAAGCAGAATAGCTGACCTATGCAGAGCACTTTAATGTTGGCCCTTTACATATATCATCCCATTTGATAACAAGTCCCTATGCTACACTGAGTAAGCACTCTCTCTGGAATAAAAGACAAGGGTTCAGATCCCATCTTTGACACTTGTGTGCTATTTACCCTGCCTGGGTCTCCCATGTAAATAAAAGGAGAAGTGCTAAATGTTTTTCAAGGTACCTTCCAGCTCTAGAATTATGGTCCTGATTTTCTAACCCGGAGTCAAATTGCTTGGCTTTCCTTGAAAAAAGGAAATGATTTGGGTTTATGGAAATCTCATCTGTGCCTCTCATCTTCAGTACTTAGCATTTTGGGATGTGATATTCTTTAGAGCCAGAATAATTGAAAAGTACCATCTGTATTTAACTAGAGCATCCTTCGAGTGGACAAATGTCACATCCCAATAATATGGTGCTTTGAAGTTGTGGTGACGATTCTCGTAGTGATTATTTGGTATTTATGTAGCGCCTTCCCCCCTGTTGCTAGGATGTTCTGCTGCAGCGTTACAAGTTGCTGATTCTGTTTGCAATACACATGAAAGGCCAAATGGAGCCATATGTGTGCACCATGTGCTATATCATCATCACAATAACTCACATTCATAGAGAACTTTTCCATTTGAAAGCATTTTACATGTTGTCTCAGTCAAGCCTCATAATGACCTTGTAATGAAAGGAGGACAAATGTTAATAGACTCATTTTTACAGAAGAGAAAACTGAGTTTCAGAGAGAGCAAGGTGTGCACAAGCCAATGCAAAGACACAAAAACAGGAAATGGTGTGTTCTGCATGAGACAGAGGAAGACCACTTTGACCGGCCTCATCTACTCTTCCATACAGCCTCTGAGATTTATCTAATTATTTTCACCATCAACAAAAATGTGATATACGTGCTCAGAATCTCTCTTCCCCAAAGTGCAAGTATGGCTGACTATACTGTATTGATGTAAGTTTATGGGCCATACAGCTAGTAAGTGTTAAGTGTCTGAATCTGGATTCGAATTCAGAGCCTCCTTTGAAGATTATTTATGAAGATATTATGGTTTTAAAGGGCTGGTGCTCTCTCCATTGTGTTGTCTGGCTGCCCCCATCATTTATTTCTTATAGAAAAAACTGCCTATGTCATCTGCTGAGTAACACTATGCTATGACCAGTGCCCGATTTTCCTCAGTAGTAAGGACAAAGGTATGTCCCATCAATCAAGAAACCATCCCACCTGTCAGTGTCCTTTCAACACCAGACACTTCTCCAGTGTTTCAGCAATAGTTTCCAGCCCTCTCTTGGTCACTATAACAGCTGCTGTTTCTCCCTCAGGGCTGTGCCCTTTCATAGATGATATCTCTGATTCTTTTTTCATACTCTCCAGTTGAATTTGATTATCCAATCAAACCACAAATTGGCTCCTTTCAAACCTAAACTCCCCCCTTCACCCTAGCTCTGTGCTTCCCTGATTCACCCCTCCCCTTTTTATTAATATACAAACATTTAATTAGAGTTTGATTCAATTAAAGGCAATAAAAACAGAAGCACTATTCACATGTAATATAAATATAGTTGTTGTTCAGTCATGTCTGACTCTTTGTGACCCCATTTGGAGGGTTTTTTTTTACTAAAATACTAGAGGGATTTGCTATTTCCTTCTCTAGCACTTTCATTTTATAGATGAGAAAACTGAGGCAAACAGGGTTAAGTGACTTTCCCAGAGTAACACAGCTAGTAAGTATCTGAAGGTGAATTTCTCATCTCCTATTCCAGGAATGAAATCTAACCAACAAGTTCATGTCTGAGTTGCTCCCAGTGAGAACCCAAGTAAAAGTCACTCCCTCCCAATCCCAACATACGCAGCCTGCATTCTCCCTCTCACTGCAGCAGTCAATATCTCAATTGCTGCAATGCAAGAAGGTAAGAGATCCTGGGAACCTCTCAAAGGCCATGTAACTTGAGCAATCACAAGCAAACGTCACAGCACAGGGGTCCTCACTCTCTCACTTTGTCCGGGAACAAAGTCTGTTGGGCTTCTCACTGAGAAAAGTCACCATTGCTGCCTGAACTCAGAATCTTTTTAAAAGCAAACAGCAAGAGAGAAGATGTGGAAGGTTAAGAGTGAGCAAAACATTCAGCATTTCCCTCCCTCAATCTCTCATCCTTGAAAAGTTCACCCACAAAGTATTCTTTCTACAATCTACATTTCCCCTGGTTTAGGGAGTGAGGGGAAGAGGGAATCAAGTAGCTAATTAATAGAAGTATGTATAGAACAACTTTTCATACACACACATCCCCCATTTATAATTAACAGTAGCCATCTTTAGTATGGGTGAGAAGGGAAGGAGAGAGGTGTGGAGGGAAAAAATAAAGAAATGTATATAATTTAAAATAAAAATTCAAGTAAGTAAAGGAACTGCTATCCATCTACCCCCCCCCCACTTTGTAATAGTGATGGGAACGCTCAAGGATTTCAGTGCTTAAAGCCTTGGAAGAAATTGAGGTGCGTTTGTCTTGTAAATCTATTTCTACATCTCAGGTGATGGTGTTAAGTGGTTTTTTTGGTCATTCCTTTGTCACCCTGTGTCTTGATCACCTTCTGTTGGCACTGGCACAGCCAATGGTAACTTGCCCAATTAAGATAGCAGCCTTGTAGTTCTTTGTAGAATGTGAAGACTTCTCGTTTTGTGCCTTATGATTGTGCTACATGGGGAGGAGAGAGATGGCAGTAAAGGTTACAGTCATTCTACTTCTTTATTACAGAGCTCTTATTGAGGGCTTATAACAAATTTGGGTGTCACAACAACAATCACTTTAGAGCTGGTGAAAGTCTGCCCCTTCTCTAGCTCGGCAGACAGGGCCCCTGACCTTTAAAGCTGGAGATAATGGCCGAGGCTGTGGTACTGTGTGACCTTTCCACTGAAAGTGGGTGTTGGTGACTTGGTTGTGTGTGACATGCATTTGGGCTTTTTACTTGCTCCATTTTTTAATTGGGAACATGTAGGGATGAATCTGCATTGCTTCCCCTCAAATGGTAGCTTGGAATAATGCGAGAGGGCTTGAAGGAACCACAGTGATAAATGAGCATTCACTCCCAGCTGGAGATGGGCACTAATTGCCCCAGTCAGAGACACACAGGATTTAAAGGTTGAGCCTCTTTATGAAGACAAAAGTTAATAGATGGGTGCCCTTGTATTTTCAGGCCAGCAGGCCTTTATCTGCCTTGTCCATGGTTGGGAGATCAACCTAACACTTTGTGTTGTTTCTGAACAATCTGGTTTCAAGTCCCCTAGAATGTTGGATGGACCCTCTATAGTTTGTTTAAGGGAGAACACAGACATTAATTGTATAGACCAACAGGGATAGATGGGTTGTGGAGTGCCTGGTTGGAAGGAATACCCATACTGATAAAATCCCAAGTGGTTTGGAATTGTGGATTTTATCTAAAATGATGTCATTGTCTTATTTCTTCAAGGTCCATCTCTAATCTTTCTCAGAACCTGATACTTCATCTAACATTGATCTGTCTCCTTTACTTTGCATACATAGCATTCAGACTCTTTCCAGAAACTAGCCAGCACAGCAGATGGAGTGCCAGGCCATAGTTAAGAAGACTTATCTTCACGAATTTAAATCCGACCTCAGACACATAACCCCATTTGCCTCAGTTTCCTCATCTATCTGGGGAATGTTGAAGGTAGAAGAAAACTTCCATATCAGTTAGCCTAAACTTTTCCTTTTATAGATGAAGAAACTGAAGCCCAGAGAGAAATGGCTTGCCCAAAGTAAAAAAACAAATAAATAAAAATTTTAAAATTAGTGAAAGATAACATGCTGTTTTTGACTACATTCAGTGTAGTACTTGATCACATAAGCTTTATATTAAAAATCTTTTAATTCCTTAGTAGTTTTATGGATGCAGTCTTGGTTCACCAACAAGACAGCGACCTCCCTGAAGAACTCTATTTATGCCTTTCCTATCTTCTTCTATAGCAAAGGTTTCCATCATGTAGGATGAGTTTTAGAAAATAACTCTTGAGTGGAGCTGGACTAAATTAATATGTAATTGGGAAATATTTAATAAAATAAATAAAAGTAGAATGTAAATAATATTCCTATGTGATTTTCTAGGTCAATATGTGGCCCTTGGGGCTCCTTATTTTGGGGTTAGTGGGCCTGTTGCTATTTGAATTTGACACCATTGATCTGTAAGATTAGCACAATGTTGAACCATGATAGTAACAAATGCTTAGCAAATTATTGCTTAATTAAGTAGGGATGTGGTTTTTCCATGATTATTCAAGCATAAATCTGTCTACATATTTTTTTCTGACGGTGAAAAATGCTGGGTTCTTAGAACTAGTCATTTGCTCCTTCTTTGAAAATATCTAGAGAGAATAAAAGAAACATCATTAATTCCAAGTTTTCTAAATATTTTTCCCATTGGTTTTGAAGATCCCAGAAGAATTGTGAGTCAATGTTTTAAAGTAGCTACAGAGTTATCTCAGAGTCAGAAAGACCTGAATTCAAGACCTCTGTTTCTCACGTTCTGTCTATGCAACTCTTGGCAAGTAATCTATTTTCTCCATGTCCTGGGCAAGATTATAAATTGGAAAATCACTGTAGATCTGTCTTGGTAGAAGATGTTTCATCGGTAGGACTTCTCTATTCTTAAGCTTGTCAAACACATGCATATGCCCCAACACTCTTGAGAACAAGAACTGGGGGAGAAGGGGAAGAAACAAGATTAAGATGAAATTGAGAAATATTTTTAAAATAAGGAAAAATACAATAAAACTAGATAAAATGACATTTTAAAACTAAGTATGTGATCCACAGGGATCCTTATGTACACTAATCTGTACATTTTAATTTTAATTTGAGTTTGACATCTGTAGTCTTTACAGATGAAATTCATAGCTCTTAACTTCCTGCCCCCCAAAAAAATGAAAGACAGGATTAGAAGACAGAAAATTCTACATTCTGTCATTCTGGAATGCTTAGGACTCATCTTTGGGTGTGATTAAATTTTTAAAAAATCTCTTGGAATGAACCCGAACCATATGTCTTTAATTAAGCACTTTAATAACTTATGGAATTTGCAAAGATTTCTTCCTAACCTGGGGTGTGTATTTTTATTTTTAACAAAAATAGCAAATAGGACATTTCCTAGTCTTTAAGAACAGCTTGGTGACTTAAAGGTTTTCCTAAAAGAATGGGACAGGCCAGTAATGAGTAAAACAATATATCTGTATTCTGACATGTTTTAATTCATACAAGGAAAGACAAAGTCTACCATAAGACCCCAGGGAGAATGATATGAAGGAATAGAGCCAAAACCAAAGAAGTTCTTTGGATCCACAGCAGACAAGCAGATCTTCATTACTGAAAGGGGCTGAGCCTCCTTCTTGATCATCTTCAGCTTAATAGCCTTTTGGAGAGGTTATCCTCCCACTTGGCACATGAAGTTTCACCAGTTATCTGACTCTTTTTCTAATCAATGTATGAGATCAATCAATCAATAAACATTTAGACAGTGTCAGCTATGTGCCAAGCAGTGTGATAAGTGCTGGGAATATAAAAAGAAGCAAAAAAACAATCCTGCCCTTAAGGGCCCTATAATCTAATGGAATGTAACTGGATTCTTTGTTTCCCTCCCTCCACGCCAATTTGCTGAAGCAAATGAAAATCAAAGGTTTTGTGGGGAATGGTGTGAAGATTCTTACTCAAATGTGTCAGATTGACTCTTCTCTCCAAAGTTTTAGGTAGGGAAATGCAAGGGATTAATCCATAATGTTTGCTTTATAGACATGGGACTTGGAAGTTCACAGGAAATAAGATAATGATGCTCAATAAAAGGAAGAGACAAGTTTGAAATAGGATGAGATAAATCGCTGTGTCCTAGAGAGGCTAAAACCAGAGAAGTCCTTTGGACTACCAAAAGAGACAATAGTCCAATTAATTTCTGCACTTTGTGTTTGGGGGGTTCTAGTGCCTTTCATTTTCAAGCACTGTTGGTCCAATTTTTTAACTACCATGGTTCTCCTTTACCAGGACTTGCATAAATTTGCAATGACCTCCTTTGGTTGAATGACCAGAGCTGCCATTTCATATTTTCAATTGGTGATGTACACCCAATAGCACTCTAGGGTTCACAGAATCAAAACCCGATATTCTAGAAGACAGTGAGGTTCCAATCTCTTCTGGAGCACTATGCTCTTTTTTTTTTTTTTTTTTTTTTTTCTGGCTTTGATGACTTTGAAATCCAAATTCAGCCTCTGATTTGCCATGTAACCATGTCAAGGATTATGTGGGGGGGCTTTGTTGTCATTGTGGTGGTTGTTGTTGTCCCTGATGATTCAAGAAGCCCAGCTAGCAGCCCCAGCACTGTCCACATCAGAAAGTGCTTAACAAAAAACCTGACAACAGCAATATGTTACCTCTTTTGTTTGTACCACATCTTCACACCCACTCACTCGGCAACAGACTGAATGAAATGTGCTTCAGTGCTTTGTGTGGAGAGAGAATGAAAATAACAGCCATTCAGGCAAAATAAAGCTTTTTTGGGTGCTTTTCAGAAGGCAGTCTTGTTTTCATTGTTGGCCTTGTGTTCCCATAATGGCCTTATCCTTGTGCTTCTTTGAAAGATACCCAAAGCTAGGAAAACATCTCACCCGGAACACAAACAAACACATGCTTTGAAAGTGAACAAGGAAATGATTGTTTGGGGTATTTTTTTGTTTTGTTTTGTGAAATGTTTTTTTCCCAAAAATAATTTATATTTTTAAGAGCCCATTTGACTAAGAATTATGTATATGTACATATCCATATATATATATACATATATGTGTGTGTGTGTGTGTGTGTGTGTGTGTGTGTATAATAATACTTGGGAAAAGAAGCTCACTACTTGGAAATTTGGGGCACCAATGCAAGAGCATCGGTTGACTTGAGGAAATTTTTGGATATTTTGTCTATAGCTTGGAGGAAACTACAGAAGTGATTCTTTAACTAGGAAAACATATTGATCACTTCCCAAAGGGTTCCTGGAGACAAATTCCTCATATACTTATCAATCATAGGGGCACATAGCTTAAAATAAATGATTTGGATTGGAATTCAAGGAAGGGCTATGTTGAACGCTATTTTGAGAGTCATGCTCTAAGACCAAACGATTGGAAACAAAGCTCTAAGATGCGTATTTTTATAAGTCTCTAAAAAGTTCAGCATTGTATCAGTATTTAGTATGAGAGACCCATAGTGGTTTGGTAAAAAGATTCTTTAACTGGAAATCAGAAGACCTGGGTTTTGATTCTTCTTTGATCTGTCAATATATAGCTGTAACCAAATTATTCAAGCTTCCTAGGTCTCAATTTCCTCATTTTTCATAGGATCAGAAATTTAGAGTTGGGTGTGTCATTAGAGATCATGGTCCCGCCCCCTCAAAGGAAGAAATTCATACTCAGAGAGGTGATCCAAAGTCACTTGGAAATATATGGAAGAGCTGGGATTTGAACCAGGTTCTCTTACTCCAAATTTGGTATTTTTTCTACTATCCCCAGGAATAAAAGGGTGTGTGGGATGTATCTGATTATGTCTAAGGCTACTGCTACTTCTAAAATTCAATGACTCTCATTATTTTCTCAATGTTTCTTTTCAGACATAATCTCATTCCACTCTACATCAAAGGGATTAGGTGTCCATGGAAGTACTTTAGGCCTTTGTGACCACCTGAACATTGGTGAGATTCCTGACTCTATCTTTGCCTCATCTTTCTCCCTTCTCTTTTATATTGCATATCCCTGCACATCCTAAGACTCAACTCTCTTCCCTTTATGGGAGCCAATATGGAGTCAGAGCACATGCATTCAAGTTCCACTGCTGACATCTGCCATTTATGAGACTTTGGGAAAGTTACCATTTCTGGGGGCAGTATTTCCTTATTTTAGGACAAGGTGATTGGATTATATGATTTCTGAGACCTTTTCTTCCTTTAGAGTAATTATTTCTATGATGCCATAAACCTTCTCTGAATTATCTGTAAAACAAGACAAGACAAAACAAAAACTTTCCTTCTTAATCTCCATATTAGTCATGGTAGGCCATGGTCATCATTCATGCATTTATGATCTATGTCAATTGTACAGTGGATAAGAGGGCTAAACTTGGGATCAAGAATACCTGTATTCAAGTCCTGCTCAAACACTTCCTAGCCACATGATCCTGGTCAAGTAACAACTTTTGTTAGACCCAAGTTCATCATATCATCAATAAAATAGGGTTAAAAATATTTGTTGTTATCAATAACATCACATGGCTATTGCAAAAAATCAAATGAGATAATATTTATAAAATACTTTTCAAACCTTAAAGAGCCATATAAATGTTAGTCGTTGTTATTATACATTTAGTTGGGTTGTTTTTTTTCTATGCATATGTCTTCTGACTCAAAATGTCAACCTTATCTTATATTCTTCCTTCTCTCTTATTCCATGTAGACATTTAGTTTCCAAGTCCTTTAGTTTCCAAAATACCTCTTACGTCTGTCCCCTCCTTTCCATTCCTATTCACACAGACCTAGTTCAGACTCTCATCTTTTGGTCTGGTACATAATAGGTGCTTAATAAATACTTATTCTCTTCCCACCCTATGTCTGGAATACACTCATCACCTACATGTCTTACAATCCTTAGATTTCCTTAGGTTTAGATCAACTACCACATTCTATACCAGGGTTTGGGCCCATAAATTTGTGATTTTTTATGTATATTTTGATTATTGTACTTACATATAATTGACTTTCTTTGTGCTTTTAAATTTTTATTCTGTTCTATGCAAAGATTTTCTTGATATCCCTGATCCTGAGCTATTAATATTTTCTCCCCGACAAAAAAAAATAAAATCTCCTTGTCTCTATTTTGTATTTATCAAAACCTTTCTGTTGTCAAAACTGGAAACTCTTTGAGGGAAGGTGCTGTTTCACTTTTGTCTTTGTATCTTCAATGCCTACTAGTACAGTGTCTAGGCATTTAACAAATATTTGTTGAATAGAGATTTTGTTTAATCTGAATTAAATTTTCCCACTCTGCTAAAAGCTCTTTTAAGGCAGCAATCATGTGTTGCACCTCTATGTATACTCCCTATAACCACTGATGTTAATACTTTCGAATGAAGAAAAGAAAAATAACTTGTCTAATATGTTGATTTGAAAAGTACCTTCTTCCTCCTCTCATTCCCAAGATTTGTTGTAACTGCAGTCTCATTTAAAAATGAAGACAACCACTTTCATTAAGTTCCAAAAAGGTCTCACCACCTGTTTTCCTTTTTTTTTTTTAACCATAATTCAAACAACATAAGAGCATAGGATTAAGAATGGAAATAAGGAATAAACACAAGAGAAGCAACTGAAAGTGTCAGCAGCAAGTTTATGAAATATTATGTCAGCCAATTCTAAATTATACCATGCTTTTCCCTTGCTTTGTTGAGACCTTTCTGTGACCCTGATATTAGCCATAAAAGTCTAGCCCACACAGCTTTTAGTACCAAGCACAACATCATCTGAATTCATTTAGATTTTGCAGTAGTATTAAATTTAAAATGTTTATAAAACAGAAAGAGAAAAAAAGAACTAAATTAAACATTTAAGTCATGGTGGCTCACTTAACTGTGAGATTATGAATAACATATTCAATAGAGTACATAATCCTAAAAATAATAATGTAAGTGCTCATTGGATCATTCTCTTTATGATGTGCTACCTATGGTAGAAATAAAAGCACTGAAAAGAAATGGCGGTGACTGAATACTGCTTTAGCAATCATTTTGGCTTCCTTTCTGAACGCTGAATAATCAGTAAATGTTGATCCACAAAAAGCACGTGCACACACATACACACACATATATACATACAGACAATATATATAGGAAAATTCTTCCATTACATTACTATAAGGGCTTTAACCATGGGGCAAAGAGTCATCATATTAATATATTTTTCATAGGCTTAAGCAAAAAACAGGATAATATAAGTAAAAGACAGATGTATTTCAGACATAGCAATCATATCAGTTCTCCCCATCCCTTAATGAGCTTCCAAATCCTACTGGTAAGAGAGGGCAAAGGTATCTGTAGCTCAAAAAGTTTGAATGCTAGGTTTGGAAGAACAGCTTAGGAAGCTTAGCTTGATCGGAAAAATAGGTTAGGAAGCCTAGCTAGACTGAGAAGAATAGGTTAGGAAGCCTGGCTAGCCTGGGAAGAATAGGTTAGGAAGCCTAGCTAGACTGAGAAGACTAGGTTAGGAAACCTAACTAGATTAAGAAGAGTAGGTTAAGAAGCCTAACTTAGATTAGGTCCTACTTGATCCTATATCATTCTTCTTTGCTTGAGGTAGAGATGCTAGCAGAACCTGAGTCATACTTCCTTCATGTGACTCACTGATTGCGTGGGTCTTATTGAATTGCAATGGTTCCTCATTCTTTGCTCATCACTAATAGAATGGTGAAACCAAGGCTAAACACAGGCCCAGGAGGTTATTCTCCCCCATTGTTCATCATTTCTCTGTTTTCCCCTCTGTGATGAAAGTCACATCCACAGAGTTGTGGTGTATCCTGCATCATGCACTAGAGTTATCTCTATCAACTGAAACAGGGGAAATAAACTACATACCTTGCAATATTTATCACATCATCATCATCATGCTAAGTGCAAGGCAATATGTTACTGTTGAGGAATGTAAAGTATAAAGTACAATTACTACCCACAATGATTTTTATCCCCAGGACTTAGAACAGTACCTGGCACATGGTAAGCACTTAATAAATGCTTGTTTGCTTGATTTATCATCTAATTTAAAAGATATATACATAGAAAAATTAATAAGCAACCTCATATAAAGTAGAGAAAAGCCTTTGAAGGAGATTTCCATCTTTTACTAACTAGCCACATTATCTTGGATAAAGTTGTGATTTCTCTATGCTCCAGGCTTTCTTTCTTTGTAAAGTAACAGGAATATATGTGCTAACTGATTTCCAGAGCCTTTTTTTGGTACTAAAAAAAAAAAAAAAATAGCCTCCTAGTGTGAGAAGACTCAATGTCATTCCAACATCTGGTCTCTCTACTTGTCTACTTGTCTATCATACAGATGCCAAAATAATCTATCCATGACTTTCCCCTTCTCAAAAGTCTTCAGTGACTCCCTACTTTCCTTAAAAAAAAAATCTACAAATTCTGTCCTTTAAGATCTCTCACAATATAAGCCTAATTTATATTTTCAGTCTTATTTTATATTTCTCTTCTTCATGAACTCTTAAGTTATGAGCAGCTAAGTGGATCAGTTGTTTGAGCTAGAGTCAAAAAGACCTGAAATTTAAATCCATCCCCAGATACAGATACTTAGCTTCATTTTGCCTCAATGTCTCCAAATATAAAATGGGGATGATAATAGCACTTACCTCCCTGGGTTTTGTAGTGAGATGCAATTGAGAAAATACTTCTGAAACTACTCAACACAGTATTTGGCACATAGTAGGTGCTTTATAAATACTTGTTCCCTTCCCTTACTTTCCCTCTTAAGTTCTAGTCAAAACTGAATTACTTATTGTTCCCTCCAACTGACTTACTAGCTGTTCTCCCATCTCTAGGCATTGATTCTCATTAATCATCCTCCTTGACTGAAATATGCTGGTTGACTAAACTCTCCCTTTCAGAATTCTTATATTCCTTTAAATCTAAATTCTATTGCCAGTCGCTTCTGAAGGAAGGTATCATTGTTTCCCCATAACCCTCCAGCTAAGCCCACTCCCCAGCTACTAATGTTCTTCCTCTCCTCAAATTATCTTCTATTGATATGTTTGTTTTATCTCCTAAATAGAAAGTAGGCCCTTTGAATAGCTGTTTTGTTTTTGTAAGTAGTAATACACACATGCCTTACTCGTATTCGGCACTTAAATGTTAGTTGAACTGAAAAACTGTAGGGAGAGAAGAGAAGCTATCTCAGTGGCTTAGTAATTTGATACACTATTTGGACTGAGTGCATCAAAGTGGCATGATGGATCAACTCCAATGTCAGTGTGTGGACTGAGTGAATCAGTTATGATCACTTATACCTACATCATGCTTGAAAACAAATTTTTCTTTGCAGCCCAGCTGGACAACATTGGGTAAACTGCTCCCTTGGGAAGTAGGTAGATACAGAAGTATTATTGTCCCCATTTTATAGATAAAGTAACTGAGATTCAGAGAAATGATTTGCCCAAGCTCACACAGAATAAACAGTAAGGCCAATCCATAAATCAGAATTTTCTGCCATGTAGCTTCTATTATATAGCAAAACTAGCAATTTGTTCTGTAAATTAATTGGAGTAATTGAAATAGTCAACTGTCTTTCATAAAGAGCTCGAAATCCCTGGGAAATGGGTGGTTCAAACATGTTCTACTTTTTTTTTTTCTTAAGAAAAAAAAAATTATTTCATGTGGAATTAGCCCTAGTCATAGCTCAAGAGATTCATGAGTTTCACTTTTGTCAAAGTGTTTACTAAAAACATACCACTACCCATGTGACAACTTCAAGATTTCTCACCCACCCCCATCACTCCATCCCCCAGTGGCTAGCTTTTCCAGATGAAAGCATCAGTGTCTCTGGGCTTTTTCCAGAACTATATGAGAAGAATCACTGGAAAGAGTATTAGACTTGAAATCAGAGGATCCAGATCCTTGGTCTTTTACTCCCCACATAATCTTGAGAAGGTTACAGCTCTCTGGACCTCAGTTTCCTCAGCTGTAAATTTAGGGAGTTGGATGATTTTCTGAGATCCTGTTATTCTCTGATCCTATAGTAACCAGTGGACATCCACAAGAAAAGTCTTTGCTGTGAGCTGTATGGTAACTCAAGGGTGGGTATGGTATCTCAACTTTTGCAATTAATGAAATCAAAGTGTGATTTTATTTGTATGATTGTGTTGGCCACAAACGGTTTAGGGGCATTTACTTCAGTTTCCTGCATATTCTCAGGCAGCTGTCTCTTTATCTGAGAGATTTGTTTCCCCAGGAATAGCCTGGGTGCTAATAACCAGATATCATCTTCCAAGGCAACCAAACATCAAGCCGCCCTCTCTGCCCCCTTTTGTTGTTGTTTTAGTTATAACTTTTTTACGGCTATTTCATAAAAAAGATAATGTGGTTAGATGTAAGCTGTGCATTGTCAGAGGTATCATATATGCCTGGGGTTACCCACAGCATCACGTGGGTTACCTCCTTTGACAGCCCCTCGATCTTATCTTTTGATGCAGAATCTTACCATAGAGGGCTCAGCTCCTTCTAGCTTGGCTTTTGCCTCTCTCTGGGTTTGCATGTGTCCTTGCATGTGACAGCTATTTGTAAAATGGTACTCTTTTATTTTTCAGCTAAAATGGAAGCTAACACCTTCCTCCCTTCTTTTCAAGGACTATGGGTGTAGAACATTAGACCTATATTGGTAGATTTTGTTGATGCACTGGCTCCTTTTGTGGAACTGCTTTTTGCCTGCCCCCCTTTCCCCCCCCCCCCCGCCTTTCTTTTGTATTCTTTGTAGCAAGAGATGGCCCCTAGAGAAAAGGGGCAAGATGCTATTCTGGGCCCTCTTCTCTTCTCCTTCTAGACCATTTCACTTGGTGATCTCATCATCTCCCATGGTTTCAATGAACATTTCTATGTAGATGAACCTCTGATCTACTTTTCCAACCCTAATCTCTCTCTCAGCCTCTGGTCTTGCATCTCCAACTGCCTTTTAGACAATATTTAGTGAATGGCCTCTTAAACTCAACATGTACAAAACTAAGTTTATTTTTCTTTCCTTCTGAATGGTACCTTCTTCCTAACATCCCTACTTCTACTGTAATTCTTTGTCTTTATCCTCTTCTAGGCATCCAGGCTCCCAAAAGAGGTGTCATTCTCAACTTCATTTTCTCTTGCACCCAACCCAACTGTAACTTCTACTATTGTACAATCTCTCATGTCTCCTCTTATGTTTCTGGCAAATTGTCAGACCCCAATATTTGATACCTGGACCACTGCAATGGCTTGCTGGCTGGTCTACCTAGCTTGAGGCTTTCCCAACTCTAATACATCCTTTTCTCAGTGTCAAAGTGGTCTTTCTTAAAGGTAAGTCTAACCCTATCACCATTTAATAAACTTTAATAAAAGCTCTCTTTTACCTCTAGACCTAAATATATTATCTCCTCAGCCTTTAAAGCTGGTTCCTTCCTATGTTTCCAGATTTATTCTACCTTTTCCAAATTCTATTTTCAAATAGTACTTTTTCAAATCTATTTATCCAATGACTCTTGTCTTCTTGATGCTTTAATATGACATTCCATTGCTTATCTCCAAAGATTTTCACTGGTTGTTCCCCATGCTTGGAATTCTCTCCTTCCTCCTCTCTGCCTCCAGATTTCTTTCAATTCTTCACTTTTGTAAGAAGCTTTTTTCAATCCTCCTTAATCTTAGCATCTTCCCTCTGAAACCACCCATAATTTATTCTGTTTGTATTTTGTTTGTATATACCAGTTTGCGTGTTCCCTCACACATTAGATTATGAGTTCCTTGAGATCAAGGACTGGGTTTTTTGTTTTTGTTTTTTGCCTTTCTTTATAACCTTAATACTTAGTCCCTGGCACATAATGGGCAATTAATAATTGACTGACTGTAAAAACAATAGACAGAAATAAATAAAAATTTCGAAATTAAAAAAAAAGCTCAGTAATATAACAGTTAACATTTAATAAGAGCTTTAAGATTTCAAAACACTTTAAATAGGGGCATCAAGGTGGCACAGTGTATCTCTATACACCAACCCTGAAATCAGAAGGACCTGAGTTCAAATTTGAATTCAGACACAACACTTCTGAGCTGTATGAACCTGACCAAGTCGCTTGACCACAATTGCCTCAACAAAACACTTTAAATATTTTATGTCATTTTATCCTCAAAATAATCCTCAGGTAGGTTAGTCAATTATTGTTACTCCCATTTTACAGATACAAAAACAAGGCCCAACAAATATTAGTGGTTTGTCCAAGATTGTAAAGCTCAGAAATAGCAATACTAAAAAAAAAAAAAAAAAAAAAAAAACCACACACTTTCAGGGACTCTGGCTTATGAAGAACTTAGGCTTGTTGATTTCCAGCTTTGAATCTTGGATGAAGTTTTCCTGAAGCAGGAGAATCACTCTCCATTTGAATTCCAAGACTGGATCTGTACTAGAGAGTTTAATTTTAGCATTTGAGTAGTGTAGTTAATAGAACACTGTACTCAGGGTCAGAATGACAAGTTCAAAGACTAATTGTCAAGCCCTGTGAAAATCACTTTAGCAGTCTTTGCCTCAGTTTCTTCATCTGTAAAAAAGTAAATTCAGAATGAATTCTAAGATCCCTTCCATGTCTCAATCTGTCATGATCCCATGATTCCTATGGATACTTGGGAAGTCAAGTGTACTGGGGACCCAAGCAGAATACAGAGAGGTGGAGGGGAGGGGGAATTCTAGTAAACCAAACACAGGGTATTCCATTCCACCACAGCCGCCAAAACTTTGTCTCAGTGTCTATTCCAGGCCTGGCACTGACTCAGCATGTGGCTTTAGCAAGTCATTTAACCCTCTAAGCACCTGGCTTGTTTCAGAGTCAAAGTGAAAGTTGCTAAGTGAGGCTTGTAAAAGAATTATTTTCTTTTGGGAAAACAGAATGGGTTCTTCCCTATCAATAAACTTAACAAGAATTATTATTGATTTGATTGTTTGTGCAGCACTAAAGGGTATTAGAACACTGAATCAGGAGTTGTATTCCAGATAAATAGTTGTGTAACTGTGGGATAGTCAATTCAACTCTCTAAGCCTCAGTTTCCTTGTAGGTTAAAAGGAAGTGGTTTAACTAGGGTCCCTTCCAACTCTTTGTTCCCTGCAAATATAGCCAGATGTGTGATTGTGAAAGGGTTTTTTTGGGGTTTTTTTGGTATATATTTTTTCTGAGTAGCAGCTTCTTTGTCCATGAAAGGAAGTTGTTGGACTGAGCCAACCTCGAGATCCCTGCTCTATCACATCACCTGGAATTGCACCTCTAACTTGTTTAAAGTCAGTGTGGTCTTTGAGCAGCTTCTCACTACAAATCACAATTGCTTCACAGAATGACAGTGGTTGTTTTCCTGTGTTTATCAAGAAAAAAAAAAAGTGTAATAGCTGGTGACCCTGCAAGAATGCCCCTTTGGCAACTGCTAGCAAGGCAAAGAGATGACTGAGAAAGTCAGAACTTTTGTAAAGACATCATTGGGTATGGAATGACTAGTCACTCAGGGTCTATTCTTGATTGGACCTAGTGATGCTGAAGCAGGAAGGTACTTTCCTGGTCTTGCTAAAATGGACATAATTGCTCCACAGCAAAGCACCTTATAGGGTTGTCTTTTCTAAGGCAAAATAGCCTATCATGCATTTATTCATTCATAGAAAGAAAGCTAGTGAGATTATCCATTCCCCACTTGACTTTTTTTTCTTTTTTATAAAATTGATTTTATCAGTTTTTGTAATTAACAAGTATTTATTTTATCTCCCTTCCAGAAATCCTTAACAATTAAACAACCAAAATAGGAGGGGAGCAAACTCTAATAAGAAATATAGTCACGTAAATTCCTTCATTGTCCATGACCAAAAATGCCTGTTTCATTTTGCATTTTTAGTCCATCACCTCTCTCAAGAGCTGGATAGGAAATTTCATCTTTGATTTTTGAGAATTGTGTCTACCTAAACTATTTTATATAGATGCATACAATCTCTTTCTAAGATTTCATGTTTTCCTTTTCTTTCTTCTATTTCCATGCATGTATTTCAAAAGCCCTTTCTCTTTTGCATTTTATCCCTTGTAATCCAGACTTTGGTGTCCAGAATCTTATCAACAATAACAATGGTGGACATTAGTGCAGTAAGATTTACACAACACTTTAACCATGTTTGTAGTTTTCCAATGTGAATTCTCTAGTAACATAGCTAATCTTGGTTACCATCAAAAACAATCTTTTCCTTTCTCTCAAACAAAAGCTGTAGTGGTCAATGATCACTGTCACCTTGTTCTCTCTAATTTCTGATGAATGCTAAGCTGGAGAGGTCAAACAATGCCTGGTTTTTACAGTAGAGCTTTGTGTTTTCTTTCATTCAAGAAGTTTTCTTATTTTTATATCTTAATAAATAGTAAACCAGAAACTTCCTGGCACCAGGTTTATATGCCTGGAGGTTTAAGAATAGAAATAGGATCTGTAAGCTTGAGAAGTATATGGAAGTAGTGTCCCCAGGAAGACAATTCCTCGTATTAAAGTGTAGGCAGAATAAGTATGAACTGGAATTTACACGACTCTTTTTCTTCCATGAGAAGATTACTGTTGTCTAGGATATAGAAAATGAGGTAGAGTAGATAGATGGAGAGAACATTCAAGATTGGAAGGTCAGCAGCATGAAAAGCAGGGTTAGGAAATAGTATGCTCCAAATGGCTAAAGCAAAGGGTTTGTGTGGGAAAACAATAAGAGACAAAGAAAAAAATTATAGAAGCAAAGGTAAGAAAAACTACAGGGAAACAAGCATTATGTCTGGAAGAATCCCAGCTCTGCTATTCACTTCCTGTGTGATTTTGACCAAATCACCTATTATCAAATCAGAGTTGGATTAAATGACCTTAAGTTCTAATTTTATAAAACTATGACCAAAAGTAGTTTGGAACTAAACTGTGTAAGGACCTGAAAATCAGAATTTATGAACTTCCCCATGTACACAGTAGCATGCATCTGAAGATGGAGACGGAAATGACACTGGTTAAACTAACATGTTAGGAATGACAATTTGATAGTTTTAGGAATGGTAGTTAGGGGGAGAAATGGGAGTCAAGAAAACTTTTTAGGAGGCTATTCTTATAGTCTGGGACAGGTAGACGGTAATGTGGTTACAGGGCTGACCTCAGAATCAGAAAAATTCCAATTCCTGAGTTCAAATCCAGCCTCAGACACTTACAAGTACTGGACAAGTCCTGGGCAAAAACACTGTTTGCCTCAGTTTCCTTATGTGTAAGGTGAGCTAAAAAAGGAAATGGCAAACCACTCCAGTATCATTGCCAAGAAAACCCCAAATGGGGTCACGGAGACAAAACTGAAACAACTAAACCATAATCTAAACTAAATCGGGGTGATAGTGATTGTAATAGAAAGTAAATTACCAGTCTAGTAAGAAGAAATTTTACAAAAGAGGGATCAACAGGATTTGGTTACTAACTGAACAGTGTGGAATGATAGGGCAGAGAGGGAGAGAAGGGAAAGGAGAGAATTAATAACTCCAACTTTCCAGTGACTATGTTTCAATAGTAGACATGGAGATGTCAGAAGATAGTCCCAGAAAGGAGAGAAAAACACCAGATCATCTCCAAACCATCCTTACCCCATCTCAAGGTTATCAAAGTTTCCATTTGCTTATGGATGATGACAATATCAGAAAGAGAAGAAAATGTATTTAGTAAGAGGAAAAGGAACCACAATGGCGAAAAGAATGGAAACAGAAATATGTTCTGGAAATAGCTTTTCCAAGAACGTATCACTTCTCTTTAACTTTTTGATTCCTTTCTTAGTTTTCATGGAATCAAAGATTTAGAGATAGGTAGGACCTTGGGCACCAAGGAGTCCAACTCTATCATTTTATAGTTAAGGAAACTAAGGCAAAAGGAAATTACCCATGGTCATACAACAAGTAAGTATATAAGGTAGCACCTGAATTCAGATCTTCCTGACTTCAAGTCCTGTGTCCTTGTTACTATATGCTTGTTCATTGCCTTTCCAACGCTCCGTCCTAGAGAAAACACGAAAACCCAGTCTATTTTTCTTCTTGTTTTTTTAATGGAGGAAACCTCTACATTTCTCAGTATTTACTACTGCCCGCCTTGTGTTTTTGGTGCAAAACCAGCACCTGCCTCCTCCCACCCTGCCAAAAAAACAAAAACAAAACCAAGCCAAAAAAAAAAAACATCCGTTCAGCTCCTGGGTGCTCCCTGGCTAGAGCTTAAGAGTGACAAAAAAGCAGTGTGTCCCACCCCTGCCACTTGGTGGTACCCGAGGAAAGGCTGTCCGGCCTATGATTTCCCCTTTATTTATTTATTTTTTTTTCTTTTTAGCATTGCTGAATTAATTTTTCCCTGGGTTCTTCAGTGTTTCAGAGCTGAAGGTGCTACAGGAAGCCATTTTGTTAACACCCTCCATAGTCCCATTAGTCACACATACATATGCACTCACACAGTCCCCAGGTGAATTAAGAGGTTTCCACTGGATGCTTGGAGTTTCCAAGGAAAGGAATCATGGGAAAATTATGCTTTCTTAAAGCACAATCAGTACTATGTTAGCTGGGTGGGAAAACAAGAAAAAATCATTTCCCCCCCATGATTTCTACAGAAAAGTGCTGGCAGTGAGTACTTGAAATTTGCTAAGTGCCTTATATTTTTGCTTTCAATGTTCAGGCTGCTCTGGTTTCCGTACGTTGTTGTTGTCGAGGAAGAGGGTGGTTGTGCTATCTTTTCTCCTGTGAGGTATGAGAGATCACTATCTCTTTGCTTTCAGAGTTGTTCTGTAGGGCAACAACTTTCGAAAAACCATCCACTTGGCAGAAAGAAGCTGCTGGGACTTACAATTCAGTCACCACATCACCTTTGTCAGATTATCCTCTCCCCAAGCCTTATCACAGAATCACAGGTTTAGAGCTGGGGGAGAACTTTGAGCCTTTGGGTACATCACCACCACCCTCCTATTTGAAGATGAAAGAACTGAGAAACAGAAAGTGAGGTGAATCAGTAGGAATCCCAGAGAGATATGAACCCAAGTGTCCTGACTCCGAGGGCAGGTAGGTGGTACAGTGGACAGAATGCTGGCATTGGAGTCAGGAGAACCTGAATTCAAATCCAGCCTCCAACACTTACTGGCTCTGTAACTCTGGGCAAGTCACCTAACTCTGTTTGCCTCAGTTTCCTTATTGGTAAAATGAGCTGATGAAGGAAATGGCAAACCACTCCAAGCATCTTTGCCAAGGAGACCCCAAATAGAGTCACAACAAACCAGACGTGACTGAAATTACCACAACCACAACTTCCTGGCTCCAGGTCCAGCACCTTGACTGTTGCACCATGCTGTCTCCCCACCTGCTTTGGGAGCACGAGACCTCAGCTCAATTATCCATTCAAGCAGAACAGGACTTGACAAATAATGACACCCTGGGCAATAAGGAGCAAGGATATCTATTTTTTTTCTTCCTCAAACTTCTCATTCTCTTCAGTAGGAATGTCTCATCTTATCCAGACATCTCTCCTTGACTCTCACCACCCTAATAACCATCATATCACTATATCACTATAGAAACTCAGAGATAGAAGCAAACTTGTAAGATGATTGTCTTAATGATGAAAAATAATTTACCCATGACTACTTAATTAGTTCATGGCACAGGAGGGACTAGACTCCTGTCTCCTGATAATGAAAATAATAATAATAGAATTTATACTACTTTAATGTATGCTAAGTATTTTACAAGTATTCTCATTGATTTTCACAACAATCCAGGAAAGTAAGTGACTATTATCCCCATTTTCTAGATAAGGAAACTGAGGTCACAGAGCTATTACATGTCTGAGCTAGGATTTCAACTCAGATATTTTTAACTCCAGGTCTATCTATTTCTCTGCCTAACTATTTGATAATTCAGTGCTCTTTTCATAGCCTTAGCTCCTCTAAGGGACATTTTTTTTTCTTTATCTATTCTGTATCCACATGACTATGAAAATAAGAACTATTTCCATCTTCTATGGACTTCCCCCACTGTGGCAGTAGGGTCTCACCACTTTGAAGGGATAGGCTTGAGTCTCTTGAGCATGAGTGGTCTCTTGAGCATGAGTGTAGAATAAAGGATTTTGTAAAGCAAGAATTAAAAAGTTCAATGCTTAGAAAAAAGCTTAGAGCCATTAATTCCCAAGGCATTACAAAGAATCAGCAGGGCCATATAGGTGAGGTCTTTGTAATTAGTGTGGGTGGGAGTATTCTGCAAGTGTGAAAGTGATTGCATCCATTTATCAATCAATATTTATCAAGCACCTACTATGTGTGGTACACCGTGTAAAGTAGTATACAGTATACAATGAAATAAAAGAAATAATCCCTCGGGAATATGTGTGTGTGTGTATCCATTTTTATATATGTGTATACATAGATATAAAAATAAGGAGCATTGAGGATAGGAGGAGGAAATGAGTACAGCACATACATATAAAAATATATGCATAATATAAATGTATAAAATACATACAGCATAAAATACAAGACAGTTGAGATACACTCCAGAAGGAAGGAATCGGGATGGTTCTAATGTAGGAGATAGCTTTTGAAAGAAATTAGGGTTTCTAAGAAGCTGATGTGAGGAGGGATTATATTCCAGACAGAAGGCACAGCTTAGACAAAGACATGGAGGCAGAATAATGCAATAAAAAAGAATTTGCAGGTTGGGAACAATAGTAACAAATCTACACAGATACATCCATTTCTCTTACTCGATCTATATCCCATGACAAAGTAATAACCTTTATCAACATCCCAAGGAAAAGGCAGCATGACAGAAATCAAAAGAGTGCTGAACCTTGCTTTGAATCCTAAGTCACCACAAACAAATTTCATTAACTCTTGGAGCCTCAGTTTCTCTATCTATAAAAGAGATAATAATATATGATAGCATTTAAAATACAAAACACATAATCTATAATAATATTCGTATTTTCTTCCTCTCAGGATTGCCTATGGAGAAATGTTTTTGGTAAGCCTTTGTAAAAATATGCGAATTATTACATTATTCTAGGCAGGCCATCATCCTAACACTACCTACAGGTTAACAGATTCTGTATCCATATGCTTCACAGTGGACTTAGACAAGCAAACTTTGCATCTGATTGAGTTGGGATATATCTGATAAACTGAGTGTTTGGGCCATTTTGACCAGTTCTGATTTGTATGGATCTATTTTATAATGAACATAATAGGTACCCTTTGTTTTTTCCTCTTTTTTCCTTTCCTTTTTTATTAAAATCTTATTGACATCTTCTAGGTTTTTGCATCACCTTTCTTTCTTGATATATCCCTGTCCCTACCTTTGTCTTTCAAAACTGGCTTAGTCAAACAAACAGAGATTATTTATTGAACATCTGGGCATAGCATTGTGACAAATACACAAAAAAGACTGAGTCCATGCTCTAAAGGGAATTATACTCTGCTTTATCCAGTATATTTAACTGGACTCCAGGTTCATCCTGCTACCTTGCTGGGGGTAATGAGAGAGAGAACTATACCAAGCAGATGTGAAACAAAGATGATCAAGTGGAAGACAGAAAGCTCTCCTGACAGAAAACGATAATGTATCTGGCTGCATTGAGCTACCTCCAGAAAAACATTGACCATTTTTTTGGTGTGTTTCTAGTTTAAAATATAATTCTTGAGAATTGTTTGCTGCAAAAAACTAAAGAGGAAGAATATGTTGACTTTTTTTGGAGCTTAAATGTGGTATCATTCTCTTTTGCACCTATCATGCATGAAGTTGATGTGCCAGTGTTGTCATGATTCACTTATAAGATCTATTATACTTTTTTCTTCTCCCTTTCTTGTTGCTTACCTCTGTTCTTTCCTTCCACTCTCTTTCTTTCTCTTTTCCCTATTGTCTCCTTTTTTCTTCCTTTCTTCTGTTTTTTCTTTTGTTACTCCTTTCTTTTTCTTGCCTTTCTTCTTTCTCTTTACCTTTCTTTCATCTCTTTCCCCTGTTCCTCCCGAATTCCCTTTTCTCTCTCTTTTTTTTCTTTCTTTCCTCCTTCCCTTGCTGCCTTCTTTCTTTCTTTTCTTCCTTCTTCCTTTCCTCCTTTTTTCTTTCCATTCTTCTTGTTCCTTTTCTTCTCTATCTTTTCCCTTATCTCATCTTTTTTTTCTTTTTTCCATTGTTCTTTTCTTCTTACTTCTTCTTGCCTTTCTTGCTTTTTTGCCCCTTCTTTCTTTCTCTTTTCACAGTTCCTCCCTATTTCTCTTTTCTTCCTTCCTCCTTCCTTCTTCTTTCCTTCCTTCCTTTCTTTTTTCTTCTTTCCTTCCTTTTTCACTCTTCTCTTTCTCCTTCTTCCTTCCCTCTCTTCTTCCTTAGTTTCTTTTCTTACCTAGAAAAAAAAAATATTCCTTTGGGGAAAACTGGCTGTAAAACAGAAGACATTTAATGTCAGTTTTGCAGTTGCACTGAGACACCATGGCAGAGCTAGGCTGCACACAGTCTGTAGCCACTGTCTGATGCGAGTCATCACTGCTGTGTGATCTGCTGTCACTCTGCTTAGACAGCATGCATCAGTTTGGCCCCACAGAGGACACGGAGGCTGGCTCTGCACAATGCTAAACCCCCAGAGAGAAACTGCAAAGTTCTCTCATCTAGAGGCTCAGTCTTGCTGGTGCCAGACATCTGGATGTTCAGAAACAGCTGGAGGATTGACTGAATTCTTCCGTTTTTTCTCAGACATTTGGCTTTGGGCAGCCATAGCCAGAATGAAAACACAAGCCCATGCCTTCAGTGAGCTAACTAACTAACCAGGAGACAGTGCCAGAAGCCCAGACTACTGCCTGTTGTAGACACAAGGGCTTGAGAGACTGAGTCAGAACTCTGAGTCCAAGACTAAGCTTAGTCATAAGCCAGTGATCAGGGCAGAGCTGAAGCAAGGGGAACAACCAGGGATGGGGCTAGAAGGAAAAGGACAGGCCGGGGGGGACCAGTAATCCAGTGATCAGACCCAGACTCCTCTCTGAAGTCAATAGTTCTGGAACAGGGGTTCCTAACATGTGTGTGTGGATGTTGTAAACCCCTTTAGCTGTCCAGTCAAACTTATGAATCCCTTCTTTTTTAAATATCTTTTTAAAAGAATTCATAATTGAATTTGTTTTAAAAGAAATTCATAATTGAAAAAAATGATAAATTTCACTTAGAAGTTAGTAGGGGGAAAAAAAAGATGCATTTTTTTTTCCTCATTCAGATTCACTACTATTTTTAATTGATTACCCAGTACCCCTAATAGGAAGACTACCTTGGGGTCTATGGACTTCAGATTAAGAACTCCCTTCTTAGAATCCTAGGAGCCCATCTAAACAGTAGATATTAGAACCCCAGGGAGAGGGTTTGAGGGTGTAGGGCATAGGAACAGGTAAATACAAGCTAAAGCCCTTACAACGCAAGTAGTTAGAGACCAGGAAATCTATAGGAGTTAAGTGGACAGGGCAGAAGCCAGAAAGAAAATGGGAAGTTGTCTCAGAGTATCACTGATAGTATGTCCCAGAAGCTCTGGATCATCAATGCCATTCAACAAAGCTTTATTAATCCTGAGGGTACTATGGATAAAAAGGGGAAAAACAAAGGCACTTCCCTGGACCCAGCCAAAGAGCCACAATAGAATTTTTTCTCTACTGTTTTTCTTGAGCAAGTGCTAGCCTTCAATGGATCTGGTCTAGGCCTTAAACATGAAAACAGACAATTGGCAGTTTATGACAGTGGTGGGAAATGCAGGGACAAGAAATCAGCCTTAGCTGCTGATGAGCAAATCCTGACACCAGTGAATGTTCTTTTCTATTTAAGCTGTTTGGGGGGAGGCCATCCTCAGAAGTATTAAAGGCTTGGCTTTAATTCAAAGCATTTTTCTTAATTGAGAGGTGTAAGCATGGGATTAGGCTCAGAATCAGGATGGGCTGGCTCCTGTGGGTAAGAAAGATACAAGCCTGTGTGTGTGTAAAGTAGGCAAAATGACTTAGGCACAGTGATGGATCATAGACTTTGCAGTTCCATATCACAAATGGAGCACCCCCCTCAAACGATGATAAGCCTGTCCCTCCAGAGAAGCCAGGTGGTACTGGATCCCAGAGCTCATCTGAGCTATGAGAATATGCAGGGTTTTAAAAAAAAAAAAAAATTCTGCTTTTTGTTGCTTTTGTGGCTACAAATCCTGAAGCTCAGAATGAGAGTTGTGACTCTTTAGCCAGCTTCCTGCCTTCTCTGGGCCCAGTGAGTGGGTGGTAACGACATCTTTTCCATAGACAAAATCTTAGTCACTTTGGGTAAAGCAGTGCAGGTCAGATATGATTACAGTAATCTCTGTGTAACAATAACAACAGAAACAACAACAAAAAAATGACCAAGAAGACTTAGCATATTCAATCTAGAAAATTACTTTCCACTTAACATATTCTGACAATTACTATAGTTAGCTCCATGTATATGGATAGATAAATATCTTACGAAATAATTGACTTTTGAGGGCAGAAACAATATTGTTTTTCTATATTTGTCTCCCCACCACTTAGTATAATTCTATATACAGTACCTTAATAAAGTTCATCTTAATAATTGTTAGTTGACCTGCTTAAGTCACTTAACCCCAATTGCCTCAGCAAAAATAATAATAATAATTGTTGATTGAACTGAACTAAATTGAATCATCTTGCTCCCCACCCACCCAGTTTTAGACACACACACGCGCGCACACACACACACACACACACAAAACTAGGCTGCAGTTGTTGAAGTATTGGCTCATGGTCCACTTAAACAGTATAAAAAACTTAAATACAACAAAGGAATCTAGATTGTCCTTTAGAGTTTATTTTAAGGATGAGAACTAGACCTTTGATTTCAGTGGCATAAGGAAGCTCCTAATTAGAACAATTCTTCCACTAAGGCAGGTATCATCTTTCTGCTACCCATAGTCTTAATGAATTGCCAAGAGCACTAAGACAGAGGTTGGGTGACTTGTCCAATATTTCATCACCAGTGGGTATCAGAGATGGAACCTGAACTCAAGACTTCCAATCTTAAAAAAAAAAAGTTCTTTCCACTTAGCCATTATAATAGGATTTCACTTGTGACTCTTTCCATTCAGTCAGATAACACAACCTAAAAGAACCATGATTTATTAAGCATTATCCTATGACATGAAAGAAAAAATGTTCTTCCTCTGTACTTAGTGTACATATGAGAAAAGTTTGGTCACCTGGCATATACATGAAACATTTCAAGATCCCTGGATAACAAGAACTGCATATATTTAAAGCATTTTACTTTCTGAACTCTTTAAAGCACTTCACTTTGGGGATAGGGATAAGATTTTAAATCTCAAAAGAAAGAACTATCTGGTGAAATTTCTGACATTTCTTGCCTCTGGTTGAAACTGTACCAATGAATAAAGACAGCAAAGATACTAAAGGATGAGAAAGAAAATCACAGTCAAATTCAAGCTTCAAATATAAAGCGGGATAGTTGGCAATAGAGATAGTCTATTTGCACCAATTCATGATCCCAACTGAATCACATTTCCCCTTTTTAAAAAGCATATGATATAGATTCTATGTCCATACTGTGGCAAATTTCAGGATAAAGAGTAGGAATGGGTCTTGCAGATGTTTCCCGCCTATACAGATGTTTGGCTTCCTATAAATAAAACATCTTAAGATTGAATGTTTTATTCTTTCTCCAGGTGTGTGGTATTATATGAAAAGAGTAATTGAGAATAAAGGCATCAAAACTAATTAGTTTTTTGGTGGCCTCTGTCACATTGTGTGGTTTTTGAGGAAAATGAGAAAAGATAAAAGCATCCTCCTCCTTCATTTAGCTTTATAGAGTAACAAATCCTACTACTATTAATTTTATTCCAGGTGTGGTCAATAAGAAAGAGGCAATAAGCTGGTACAGTAGATGCTTCCCTGTTGCATATATATGCTACATGTGTGGTCCACGAAATACAATCTCTAAACCTCAAGGATCTTCTTATAAGCAAGGAAAGTAGGTTAGTGTTTTTTGGCTTTTGGTCTATTTTGTATTAAACGTATTTTGCCTTTACTCTACATAAATCCAAGGAAGGATCTGTAAGGGTTTGCTGTCCATTGATAAGAAACAAACAAACAAAAAGGAAAAGAAAGAAAGCTCATTCCTCATCTGTGGATATATTTATCTTTTGTTTCCATTTTTTAAATTTAAAAAGCATTTTTCATTTCGGAAGAACTTAGGATCTTCTTTTGGATGATTTTTCCCTCCTGAAGTATTGTAGGTGAATAGGAGGAACTAAAAAAAAAGATGATATGGAAAATAATAGCTAATATGAGCTCTATGTCCTGATCTGTTCCTCTGTTGACTTTCAGATGAAATATGGTGAGAAGGAATGCTTTTTTTCTTTTTTGCTAGTCAATCAATAAATATTTATTAATGTCTTACTACATGACAGAATAGAGATACAAACAAAAACCAAAAACAGCTCCTGTCCTCAAAAAGATTACATTCCCCAAAAATCATGCAAATAAATTGGTCCATACAAGAGATGAGGAAAATATGCCGATGGAAACTTTAGAGAAAAAGGTCCTAGGAGGTGGGAAAACCAGGAAAGTCCTACAGAAGAAGGTAGCATTTGAGCTTAGCCTTGAGGAAGGCTCTGTCACATCTCTAGACTACAGAAAGGCACTATTCACATAGGACATATGTCTACTACCAACAGAAAAGTTTAAAAAAAAAAATCAGTATCTGCTTGTTTGTTCTGAATCACTCAATGAACAGAAACAGCTGGGGGTGCTGAATTCAACCTATTTTTAAAAATTGAATCTAGTCAAACTAGTTAGCGTATTTATGTAAACATAGCCAAAGTTTGCTCACAAGACATGAGTAAGAATGAATTTGTTCCTTAATCTTTAATTTTTTCTCCCATGGCTTATACCTCTGACTAAAAATATTGTGTCCTCGGTATAGTAGAAAAGATAAGTGGATGGGCAAAACTGTAGGGATTTAACCTTGCCCTGAATACCACGGGATTTGTGTACTCTTGGACAATAAAGAGGAAAATACCAGTAGGACTGTTCGCTTTTAAAAATCAGGATTAAATTCTTCATCACAATGACAATTTTTGGTAGTGAAAATTATAGAGAATGAATTGCACTTTTGGAAGTAAATGGACCCAGGCAGGTCAGTAGTTTGTCCTTCAGGTTTTATCTACTTTTCCAAAGCAAAGTGGAGAATTATGGTGTTTAACCAGAAATTTTGGGTTAAAAACAATGAAAATGGGCAATTTAGAAATCTGGAGAGAGGAGGAAAAGGAGGGAGATTGAATTACCCAGTTAATGACTTGAATTCTTCAGTTAATTTTAAGCATGTATAGCTTGTGACCCACTACTTCTCAGCATCTGAGAGTCAGATGCTGTTAATTCAGGCTTTTTTGTAGGTAGCTTTTCTTTCTTTCTTTCTTTTCTTTCCTTCTTTCCTTCCTTCCTTCCTTCCTTTCTGAGACTGAACCCACACATTTTCATCTGTTCTCTCCACTCTCAGTGACATCAGAAGGATACATGATTGATAATATGCCAGTAATTCAGAGAGCCAGTGCCTGGATTATAGGTTGGACTTTCCCTTTTATTAAAATTCTTACAAGCTCACATCCTGGCTTCCTTTAGGCCAGGGGTTCTTAAACTGGGGTGTTTAAACTTGGTTTGTTTTTTAATTTTAATAACTGTATTTCATAACTATGTATTTTATAAATTTCATGAATTTAAAAATAATATGCTGAGGAGAAGTCCTTAGGCTTCAACATTCTGCCAGAGGGATTCAGGACACAAAAAGGTTCAAAGCCCTTTCAAATCTATTTAGGGGTAGCTATATTGTACGATGAACAGAGCACTAAGCCTGAAGTCAGGAGTCTCATCTTCCTGAGTTCAAATCTGGCCTCACACACTTATTAGCTGGGTGATCTTGGGCAAGCCACATCACCCTTTTTGCCTCAATTTCTGTCAAATAAGCTGGAGAAGGAAATGACAAAACCATTCTAGTTTCTCTGCCAAGAAAACCCCAGATAGGATCACAAAGATCAGGCAGGACTGAAAACTATTAAACAAGTTTCTTTCAGGCTTTACACTATGAATATGAACAGAAAATCTGGAAAACCTAGCCCATATTCTATGTTCTTCTGTGCCATATTCTTGAGGCTATGTTTTGCATTCTTATGATATCATAGAAAGAGAGTTTGATTTAGGGGTCATGAAATATGAGTTCAAATCCCACCCCCAAAACTATTAGTTTTGAAACTTTGGGCAAGTATAATATGAAGTCTGAGCTGCCTCATCTATAAGAAGGATATGATGATATTTGTATTAACAGTTCTCCAGTTATTTTTAGCAAAGTGTTCTGTAAACCTGAAGCAGTGTGGTACAAGAGCACTTAATCTGGAGTCAGGGGCTTCAGGGACAAATTGCTCTTTGATGCTTACTATCTATATGACCTTGAGCAATCTTTCTCTGTTTTAGTTCCTTCAACTGTCAAATGAAAAGATTGGTTTCAATGACAAATCAGCTTTAAATCTATGATCCCATATGAATATATTCAGTCATAACAGTTCAAATGTCTGGTCCCTACCTCAAAAAACACCTCCCATGGTTTGTCTGAAATCCCACAGATATTCATTTCTTAGGTTAAAAGCTTTCTTGTACCCTGTTGTAATGCAAATATCTGAGAAAGATGGTCATGAATCATATCTACTTCAGTGTGAATGAATTTCATGATTTCCTTCTAGAGAGAAGGCTTTGAAATGGTAAAGGGAGAAGAAAACAAGAAAGGAGAGGCTATTACACCAGAAGGGAAGGAGAACACAGAAAAGAAAGGGAGAAGAAGAAAAGACAAATTTATCCACTTCTTAATTTGATCTGAGTACAACTCTGGCTTATTTTAATTTCCTAAACTTGGCCCCTGACAAGTTGATTTCTTTTCAAAAGATGAAATGGTCCCACTTTGGATATTTGCTGATAGGATTAGGTCCATTGTCTTAAGTTACTCATTAAAGCCAAATCTATTGTATTAGTCTACTCTTGTGGGTAGATGTAATAAACACTTCAGTGATATTTTATCCTTCAACTGTTATTTGCTTAAGTGGATTCACTGAATTACTCACACTCATCCTTTACATTAATAGGCAGTCTCAAGCTCTGTGTCATGCCTTGATAATATGCTATACTATCCAGCTCCCCAAAATAGCAACTGTCTTCGGAACTTGCTTGGTATAAGTAATTTCTTTTCTGAAACTCACAAAAAAAAAAAAAAAAATGCATCCAGGGCTTTTTTGATTCTGCTTGTGCTGATGCCCTTGTATAGAATACCATTCCTGGCGTGGGAAGCACATTGTCATTATTCATAGAGGCCCACTCTGGATCCTGAACATTACTGCCTTAAGCCTTATTTTCATGAGTTAATGACTCAGCTGTAAAAACTCACTCAAAAATGAAAACCTGTATCTGAAGTCTCAGCTTAACAAAACTCCTGTTCCTTTAGACTGTTGGTTCAGCATTTTCTGCTGGGGTCCATAACTGAGGATATAGTCTTTGCACTCCATCATTTTCAAGAAAACTGCTGACTCTGGGACAACTAGGTGGCTCAGTGGATAGAGCACCAGGCCTGAAGTCAGGAGGACCTGAGTTCAAATTTGACCTCAGACACTTAATACTTCCTAGCTGTGTGACCCTGGGCAAGTCACTTAACTCCAATTGTTTCAGGGAAAGAAAAAAAGAAAGTAAACTATTGACTCTGTCTTCTTTCTTCTTTCATTCATTCAATAAATATTTATTGGGTTCCCATGATGCTAGGTGTTTTTAAAGGCATAAAAGAAATGCGAAATATGGTCCCTGCCCTCAAGAAGCTAACAATTTCATTCTCAAATCGAATTAAATAAGAATATAAGAAATAAATTAAATATAATAACTTTAACCAAGGCGAAATAAAGACAGAATCTGTTTAATATTAATGGGGGGGACAAACAAGTATTACAATGTTCAAGACATTCGGGAGGAGGAAGAGGTTCTTGTGGGCTAGTGTGGTGAAGGAAGCCATTAGAAAGGGTGAATTATGTGGACAAAGATTTGATTGGAGGTTGGGCCTTAAGCAACGTCTACTCAGAGTGAAGAAACCAGCCAGGCTAGAGCAGAAAGTTTGTGATGGAGATTGGTTAGCAGGCCACAGAATTGGAGAAGTGGGTTGGGGAAAGATTGTGTATTGTTTTATTCAGCCTGTCAGTTAACACTTCGATTACGTGGTGGGCATTATGTTGGGGGGGGGGGGAACCTAAAGAAAAGCAACCAGTCCCTCACTTCAAGGAACTCCCATTCTAATGAAAGAGACAGTATGCAAACAATTATGTACATACATCCCCTGGATGAGTGAGCTTTTTATTTTCAATAAGGATGAAATCTGGGTCTATAGACAAAACAACTTGAAACTAGATCTTTGTTTGCCCTGGAATGCAACAAGATCATATCTGATTTTATTGGCATTATTTTGGAAAAGAAATAAAAGATACATAGGTGAAATCTTTGGTTTCATCAATCCTATTTATGCCATATTGAGGTGAGTTTTCTGAATTAAATTCTCATGATTGGATTAAAAAATGTTTAATCCACCCTACTCTACCCTATATCACTTCCTTCAACACCACTCCCCAGTTCCTAGATATCTGAGAAGAGAGGTAGACTCTAGGAGGGAAAGGAAAACAGATAATGAGCAAATAATACAATATGAAAGAGAAAAGTTAGAAAGGAAGGATTCCGGTTTGTTTTTGTTTTGTTTTGTTTCCTGAGGTTGGGGTTAAGTGACTTGCCCAGGGTCAGGCAGCTAGGAAATGTTAAGTGTCTGAGATCAAATTTGAACTCAGGTCCTCCTGACTTCAGGGCTGGTGCTCTATCCACTGCACCACCTAGCTGCCCTCAGGATTCCATTTTGATATAAATGATCTATCAAAGTTTGAAAAAATCTTATTTTATATATCCAATGTCAACATAAAAGCTTACTTAATCCTGGCTACAATGTAACTCTGTATTTATTACTGTTGCCCAGTCATAACTAGAAATTCTTATCCTAGGGCAAATTCGATTGTGCTAATAGGGAATAGGGGTGGGACAGGAGTATTTGTGGTAGTGCAGATAACAGTTTAATCATGGATATAGTTGCACTAAGAGAAGGACACTGTGATAAGAGTACCCTGTTTGTGGCCACATAGAATTTTTCATGCTGCTATAACAAGTGGCCCAGCAGAAGATCACTTGGGGAAAATCCTCCTACAACCCCCCCCAAAAAATGTTAATGCACTGGTGCAAAGCCCCAGCTACCCCATTCTAGTTATACTTTTGTTGTAGCTTCATTAGTTTTAAGGTTATGAGACATGGTTTTGGCTGAACATTTTTAAAGTGTTTTCTCCTGTAATTGTTGTTTTTATTCCTGCTAGGTTGTTTTTTTTTTTTTTTTTTTTTTTTTTTTTTTTTTAAATTAAAACCACTTTGCCATAGAAAACTAAAACACTCCTGTCCCCAAATGGAGGTGTGGTCACAAAAATTTCATGAAAGTTAAATTAATCAGACAGACTCTTGCCATGTGTTTCCCATCATTCCTTGTGCCTGTTTTCTTGTATACACCAAGGCTGCCAATTTTAAAAGAATAAGCATTCCAATAGCATTAGTGTACTATGTGGATTAATAACTTTGACCAAGGCAAAGTAAAGACAGAATCTAAAATTCTTAGAAAAGTAAGCACCACATATGCCTGGAAATAATGATCATTTTGAAAATTTATAAGCCTTTTTAGTCTGCATGGGCCCTCAATACAAGTGAATCAGGATTTAGGTCTCAGAGCCTATAAAAATCCTTAGAACAAGATGAATTTTTAAGTATCAGCCATACAACAGGCACAGTGCTAGGTACAGGAAATCCAATGATAAAAATGAAGTCATCATTATCTTTTGGGTTCTATAACCAGTGCCAGAAGCTATAACTTCTACCTGCTCAAATCGGATCAAATAAGATAATATTTATAAAGTGCGTAGCACGTAGTAGTAGGAGGTACTTTATGAATTCTTGTTTTCTCCTTCCTCTCCCCTCTTCCCTTACCTGCCAGGTGACTGAGAACCTGCCTTCTCCCACCTAGCTCGGTGCTGAAAAACAGACCAACACCATCTGTTATTATGTAAGGGAAGCACTGACTTCTCTTCCCTAGATCAACCATCATTTCCCAATTCCCACCTGATATAGGATGAGTGCTTTCCTGCTTGGATACTGACTGCCTACTGCTACTAGAGCTATCACAGTCCTTCCAACCTACTGTATGTACTTTTGGAAGGGGACCATCTGTTCTGCCATTACTTCCCTAGGTCCTCAGGGCTTGTCCTTCAACTTCCTCTGTCTCAATACTATTTGGTCTTTCCATCAAAAATGATGGAACATCAAAATAAACATGATCCTTTATGTCTTCTCCATTCAGACTGGAGAGGTCCTTGAAAGCAGGGACTTTGATGATTTTCTGACTACCAGCACTTAATTTAATCCATCATACATTGTAAGTATTTAAGAAATGCTTTTGCCTTCCATTCTATTAAATCAAATTCTTCAGATCAATTTCATCTAGTCTGACCCATTATCTACAGGATAGAAAGCTCACTGGATTCAGTCATCCAATGACCTAGATTTCCAGCTCCATAACTTTCTAGCTGTGTTACTTTAGACAAATAATTCAGCCTCTTTGAGCATACTATTTCCTCATCATTATCATCACCACCATAATCATTATCATCATAATAAGTTGAATATTAGTGGTGGTGTCATAGATAGTGGGATGTACTGAGAGAAAGAAAATTTGGGTTTAGGTAGCACCTGGATTAGTCACTTAACCTTAGAAAGAACTCTCTAAGGTTCTAAGAGGAAAACAGTTGCTAATTTACATTATAATTAAGAGTTTCTTACACCAAAGTAATAACTTCTGAACAAATATACATATGGCAAAGGCTACATGTTGTCAGATACACACAGCCCATAAGCTACTCCCTAGTGTAGCCAAATCAGATTTAAATGCCATTGTAAAACATTCAACAAAATAAATATACAATAAAATATAATATGTTTTTGTTTTTTTTTTTCCAAATCAGTATGGACTTGCAGGGATCCTTAAGTACTCGTTAATGGCCCCCATTTTGATTTGAGTTAAATACCACTGGTGTCATGGATAGAGAATCAGTCTTAGAGTTAGGAAGACCTAAATTCAAGTCCCATCTCTAACACATACCAGCTGTGTGATCTTAAGCAAATCCCTTAACTTCCCAGGAAATGCTCTAAGTCTGTAAATCCCAGTGGTCTTCTTTTGTAGAAAGGGTTGCCTTACTAGGAATTCCCTCTTCCACTGAAATAACAAGTCTAATCCAAAGCAAAATAACAACAATAACAACTTTCCTAACTGCCAGTTGGTGCTTAGTTGCAATCAAATAGTTTATATGAGCTCACTCTGTGATGCTAGGTATGATATGTTATGATGATCTGTTAAGAATAATACTAAGATATCTGGATCCTTTAAGGAATTAGGGGTAAATTTCCACTATACAAAACATGGAGCATTTCTCAAAAAAAAAAAAAAAAAAAAAAGTTTTGTAGTATCCTAGAGCAAATGGAGCAGGCTCATGCTGTCCAATAAGCACAGATTTTTAGAAGACTGGCCTTCTTCAGGAAACTTTGTACTCCATCCTGTGACCAGCCTTTTGTCAGCCATCTGAAATCTGGAAGCTCTTAGTTCTAATGTTTTAGATTTCGAGCTTTTGGAAATAAATACATAAAAGAGCCAGTGGGCCAACCTAAGTGCTGACAGGAATTTTCCATGTGTTTTCCTGATGAGCAATCATTTGTGTTATGCTCTTGATTGAGGTATTGATGATTTTTCAGGAGAGTAAGGGTTTGAGAGCCTCCAAATGTATGATGTTTCTCCCTAATCAAGGTTGAGTCTATGTGTAGAAAGAAAAGAGGATGGAGAAATGATCAAGCCATTATTTTAACAGTTTTATTTATCTATGTGGTACCCAAGAATATCTTTTGTCTACATGGTGATTTGGGGGCCCCACAAATGATTTCCTTACTCACTCACATGCTCCCATTCCCACATTACATTGTTTGATTATGCTAGAGGGTTTCTTAATTGTTTTCCCTACCAGTACACAAAACCCTTCACTCCATAGGTAACATTAAAGTTCAAAATGCAAATTCCCCCACAGAAAATAGGATTCTAGAAAAAGCATTGCATTTAGAATCAGAAATTCTCAATTACTCTGATGAATAGCTTGTAACCTTGGAGTGACACTCTTAACCTCTTCCAGCCTCTTTTTCTTCATTGTTATAAGAATAACAATGAATTAAAGCTTTTGAAATATTAGCTATTTATAACTACAATGATGGGAGTTTAGAGGTTGATGAAACATTTGATACCATCTAATCCAATCCCTTCCCCATTTCACTAAGAGGAAACTAAGGCCAAAAGGGATTGACTGATTTGCCCAAAGTCACATGGGTAGTAAAGATCAGAATCAGGATATGAATCAAAATCTCCTGTCACTAAAATCATTTCTCTTTCCACCATGCTATACTGTCTAATCCATTACCTTAGGACCACGCTATGGTATGAATGCATACCATTGCATCATACCATTTCCTGAACAATGGCTTGGAAAATAGGGTAGGCCCTGTGTATCTGAAGGTGATGGTTAAAAAAAAAAAGGGGGGGGGAAGTCCCAGAAAATCATAACTAGAGACACAACGTAATTGGAGAATACATAATTTTGCTGAGGTCCTGCCCGGGTTTTCCATCATCTTGATGGCTAGTAAGAGTGTTTGATCTAATTGTCTGTACAGCAATGGCCCATTTGAGACAACAAGCAAAGCCAGATCAACTGAAAAATGGTCACCTGTGGACTTCAGAAGCATGAGATTGAGCTTTAAATACCTTTTTTCATTTAGACCACCTTCCTTCATGGGAAAATTGCTTGTGTCCTGTCTAAAAATTGAAACCCTATCAGCTCTTCCTAGTTTTGTTCTCATTGCTATTCTTTTGTGACTTTGATTTGAAGTATCTTCAAAGTATTTTAAATATTCCCCAAACTTGACCTTAACCTTCCCTCCCTCCTAATTTTTTTCCTCTCCTCCTTTTCTGCAAACTGTTCTATCATGCCATTCCTCAGCTCAAAAACATTCAATGACTCCAACCTTCATTCAGGATAAAATTCCTAAAGTTGGTAACGCAAGTCACCTACCATCTGGTCTCAACAATTTCTTGGGCAAATAGCTTCACCAATCTGGGTCTCATTTGTAAAATGGGATGGGGGTGGCAGGGCAGTATGGTTTCCACTATTAAATTACATATATAATGCTTTGAATTTTCACTAGGCTTTTCTCATTACTCCCCAAAAGAACTCTACTCTCCCCAAATTAACCTATCCCCAAAGACTCTTTGTTTATTTTTTGCCTCTAAAGCTATTCTCAAGGGGCTCTCTTTCCCATCTGCCACACCCTCTGCCTATGAAAATACTTTCTTTTTACCTCCAGTGTATAGGAAAGTGCCTGGCACATAATAAGCCCTTAATAGTCATTGACTAACCATGTCCACAACACATGACCTGGCTATTGCAACTGAAAGTTTTCTCTAAATTTCTTTTCTAAATTACTTTGGAATAATTGAGCTCCAGTGATTCCCTGTCATCTCAAGGAAATCCAAGGTTCAACTAGAAAATCCTTGTTCCACAAACAAATTACTCCTCTCAGCTTCAGGCAGTTCCATGCCTGGAATATTCTCCCTCTTCATCTCTGCTTATTTACTACTGCCTTCCCTGAGCTCCTTTAAGTCCCACTTAAAGTGTTATCTTCTACAAGAAACATTGGCAAACCTTAATACTAGGGCCTTTCCTCTGTTAAATCAATTCCTCTCTATCCTGTATATAGCTTGCTTGTATATAGTTCTTTTTATATAGTTTATATATAGTATCTCTCCCATTACACTGTGAGCTCCTTGAGAACAGGAACTATCTTTTGCTTCTTTTTGTATCCCCACTACTTAGCACATTGCCTGGAACATCATAGGCTTAATAAATACTGATTGATTGATCACTAGAATGATCTCTTCCTTTTCTAAACTGTTGTGATACTCTGAGCTTTAATGGCTCTCTATTACCTCCTGGATCAAATAGAAAGTCCTTATTAAACAAACAAAATAGCCCATTTCTTAGTTCCAGGCCTCTTCCTACCTTTCCAATCTTCTTAAATTTTACTCTCCTTGGACTTAATAATGCAGCAACATCAGCCTTCTTGCTGTCCCTCGAATTCCGTATCCTGACTCCATGATTTTTCATTCTGAATCCCCTTGCCCAGAATGCTCTCCTTCTTCACCTACTCCTACTGACTTCCCTGGCCTCCTTCAAGATTCAGCTATAATCTCAAACTTCTGCAGGGCCTTTTCCTGGTTCCTCCCCCTGCTAGTGCTATTTATGACGCATGTGTCTCATGTGTACCTAATTACTTATGAGTTGTTTTCCTTCATTAGAATGTGAGTTCCTTGAGGACAAGGGGTATTTCTGCCTTCTATTTGTAGCTAAAACTTAGTACAATGGCTTGCACATAGTCAGAAGTGTTTGTAGATTAACACCATTCACCATTTAACACATGCTGCTTTATACTTTTTCCTATATTTGGGGGATCTACTATTTCATTGGTTTGATAGTTTCTCAGAGACACAAATCACAACTCCTCCCCCCCTACACATACCACTCCTCCTAAGTGTTCAAGAATTGCTTCTGTCAGAAAATCTGTTGCCCTATAATTAGCCCAAAACTAAGACTTTCCAAACTTTGTTCTCAACAGCAGACCTATAACCTGCCACTACTCATTCTTGTAATCTTTTCAGTTTGAGAGTATATCCCAGAGCCTCTTGAGATGTCAGTCTTCAAGAACCCAGGCTCACATAGATAAAAGAGGAGGGCTTTGTTCCTTTAAACATGGATTAGCTATATTCAAAACTGTTCAATGAAGAGAACTCTAATTTGAAAAATCTTATGATTCTATAATTTGGAAATCATAGAATTTCAAAATTCGATGGTGTTCAAACCTGGCTCCTCCAGTTATTAATGCCCCCTTCACTTCTCCAGTATCTTATATTTCTAATCTGTAAAATAAAGATATCGCCTAATGACTTTCAATTGCCCTCTCTTCTAGCTCAAAATGTATGATTTGATCCTGTGACATACACTATCACCTTCTGCTAGACTCTAAGCTCTTTGAGGGCAAAAATGTTGTATTATACATTTCTGTGTATCTCTCTTAGTTAATAATGCAGTGTATTATATACAGAAGTACTTAAATGTTTTTTGAGTGTTGAATGAATGCTCATTTTTTTGATTGATGAATGGAACCACATATCATCTTGGAAGAAAACTATTTCACATCCCTTTTTTTTTTTCCTGCATGAAGTTTTTTGTTTGTTTTTTTAATCTTTAATCCATTATCTCTTCCACTGGGACCTCAGATTATATTCAGTTCTACCTCTGTCATCTTTTACTTTAGCTGTTTCAATCCTGTCTGACTCTTTATAATCGCATTTGGAGTTTTCTTGACAAAGATATTGGAGTGTTTTGCCATTTCCTTCTCCAGCTAATTTTACACCTGAGAAAACTGAGGCAAACAGAGTAAAGTGACTTGTACAGAATCACACAGCTAGTAAGTGTCTGAGGCCAGATGAACTCAGAAAGTGCCTACTGCATAGTAGGCACTATGCTGGCTTGTCTTTGATACAGATAATATCCTTGCTATAACTCCCAGATTAATCTCTTTTATCTGTAAATTTAATTATATCACCCCTTTGCTCACAAATCTCTAAAGCTCCCTATTGCCTATGGAGTAAAGTTCAAATATATTTGTCTGGTATTCAAGATCTCCCATACTTTGATATCACCCTAATTTATCCCTTAGCACTCTTCTCTGCATGTATAAATAATTTTAGACAATATGGATTACTGTTTTTCACTGTCTGTGACCTGAATCCTTACTTTGACTCATGTTCTTCTTTTTTGCCTCTTGAATTCTTGTCCATTCTTCAAATACAACCCAAATGCTGCTGCTTTCATGAAATCTTCCATAATTACCATTTACTCTTCCACTGTCAAAAGCTTTTGCCTGAGAACCTCATGCAATATCTGATTTCCCAGCTTTCTAGTGTCCAAGGATTATTTTGTATCACCATCCTATCTATATACATATGATATGCTTCTACTAGATTACAAGCTACATTAGAATAAATACCCCAAGGTACCTGAGTTTTTTTGTGTATTTTCCACTATGACTGATACATTTACTGAGCACATGGTAAGTTATATAATCAATATTGGTTAAATTTCATTGAATTGACAAATGCTTAACTATTACTTGCTGAGGAATTATTTGCTTCTAGTGGCTCTGCCAGTATTAAGTCTTGTTTCTAGAACCCAGAGAATAACTTTCTTGACCTTCTCTCTGTACGTTTCCTCAAAAGTCCAAAAAAAAAATAAATAAAAGCAAATAACTTGCTTCTGAAATTGCATTCAATATAATTAAAACTCTACTTTTTTGCAAATACTTGAGATTTCAGATGGCACATAGCAGCCTGAACATAAAAGAAATACACAAAATTGATAATCTCACAAAAAAATTTACAATTAGCTAATGAGCTCCTTGGAGAAGCTACTAAAAAAGATGTTATTTTTAAAATTTCCTTCCTTCCCAAGCTTATCAAAATTGCTCAGTCTTCACTGGGGTAAGTGCTGTATCAGATATAGCAGAATATTGTGGGTGTCAGATAACATCAGCTCAAACTCCAACATTACCAATTACTGTAACTTTGGACAAATTCCTTTTCTTGTAGCCTCAGTTTCCTTCCCTGTGAAAGCAACACAAAATAATGATTTTGCTATCTCCTAGGACTCTGAGGATCAAGTGAGAAAATAGACAGCAAAGCATATTAGAAAGTGTAAAGGACTATAAAAGAAGCAGGAGCTATTGATATGATGATGTACAAAGGAAATAGTTACTTCTTATATCCACTCATTTCAGCTTTTTTGATGATGAATGCAGACACTACATGGCAGTATGGTGATCAGTTTGAATGGTGAGGGTGGCCAGAATATGAATTCATGATTGGCCCAAGACAAAATGTCTGGGCTAGTATTTTATAGAATCTTTCCCTTTTTCTCTTATCTAGTTTCAAAATTTTCCATTCTCTAGTCCTTTCCTTATTCCCCCAAAGCCAAATTAATAGACAAATAAATTCATGTTGAGATGGTGAGGGGTGTCATTAGATTGAGATGCTATACCTTCCATGTAACAAATTCTCATTGTAATAAGAACCTCCAGAGATATAATGCTGCATCCCATAGGTGTTGGTCTAATGATGGAAATTTCAGACTTAAATGATATAGGGAGATATTTGGGGGGTGGGAAAGGATCTTTCAATATCTCAAAAAAAGTCACTTAAGAAACTATATTCAACCCTGAATCTAGTATTTATAGAAACAATGTCATTATTGCTTCCAAGTTTGGTTGCCCTTATTCCCCTAACAAACTAACTGATATTATACTTGGATCACCAGGGGCCTTTTTGAATTCCATGGTCTACAGAATTAGGTACAATCTAATTGAGAAATATAATTGAAGGATGTGTATATATATATGAATATATGTGAGAAAGTTTTTTTTTTTTAGTCAAATTTCATGCCTTTTCTTTCAGTGGTTTGAGGTGGGCTTCAAACTGAGGTTGAAGAGTAAATATCTTAGGTTTCAGGTTTGATAGAAGTGGGGTAGGGGGGAAGTACTGTGCCTTTAAAAAAGAGAGCAGGTAGAATCATGTCCCCAGGCCAGGAAAGTACCAGTCATTTTCAGATAAATTATATCCTCCTCCTCCTCCGTGGGAAAAAAAAAAAAATCATACTCAGACTTAACTGTCCCTTTGGCACTTTTGTCAAATGAGTTTTAGTAGCAGGAGCTGCTAAAAATATAAGCCAATTTCTTTCTTCATTTAAATCAAGTGCTTAAAAAAAAAAAAAAAAAAAAAGTGGAGTTCATAGAACTGGTACAGGGCTCAGCATACCAGCAGTCTGAGCTAACTCAGCCTCTGAATAAGATGAGTTACCAGCCCAGCCTCCTTTTTACTTTGAAAGTGCTTCTGGGCATTGAAGGAAAGAGTATTATTGGCTCATCAGCACTCCTAACACTTGGGGCAAATGGGAACAGTGGGTAAAGGCACTACACACTCCAATCTAAGTTGATATGACCAGATGGGAGGCCTTAGATCCTGTCTTGGATTCACTCAGCCCATTACACCTAAGACCCATTCCTTCAGGCTTTGTTGTTAGCTGGCCTAATTAAAAATAATAAACTAATATTGCCTCCCCATATAGCCTGAAACACGAAAGGTGTTATTCTTTCTATAAGATGTTTAATATTTAAGAGGAAATTCTTGAAAATCAAAACATCTTCAGCACCAGAAGAACGGGGGAAATTTCAGGCATTGCAATAGGCAATGGGAGAGATTGTTAGATTGGGGAACCTTCCTGGGATGCTTTGAATCACATAATATAGCTCCCATTCTGCCTGAAAAGGCAGTTTGCCTTGCTATAGAATCATGTAAGTATTTAAGTAAATCAAGGCCAGCATCTTACCATCCCTTCCATTTGTAGCTATTCCATGCCATACTTTGACACTCTTGTTTGTTTGTTTGTTTTTCTGAGACAATTAGGGTTAAGTGACTTGCCCAGGATCACACAGCTAGGACCCATTAAATGTCTGAGACTAGATTTGAACTCAGGTCCTCCTGACTTTAGGGCTAGGGCTCTCTCCACTACATATCACTTAGCTGCCCCTTTTGGCATTATTGTACATCTCTATCATGAATCCCCCATCTACTAGGAGATTCTATCAATTTTAAGATTATTGTGTGTGACAGAAATGATCTTTCCAAGGTTTTTTTTGGCACATAAAATATTTTAATATTTTGCAACAAATATTAACAGATCAGAACCTTTCATTATGATTACCATGATCATCACTCAATAATTTTTTTACAAGTAACTTTGAAAACTAGTGAGAAAATATATAGAAGTGACCCCTTTCTTGAAAATGTCCTTTGGAATTTCATTTAAACCTATGGAATCCAAAAAGCACCTGCCTTTATTTCAGATCCTGCCATGTAATGAAGAATTAAAATATTTGTTGATGTTCAGTTGTGTCCAACTCTTCATGATACCATTTGGAGTTTTTTGGTCAAAGATACTGCTGTGGTTTACCATTTCCTTCTCTAGCTCATTTGACAGATAAAGAAATTGAGGCAAACGGGATTAAATAACTTTCTCAGATATCCAGCTAATAAGTGTCCAAGGATGGATTTGAATACAGATCTTCCTGACTCTAGGCCCAGCTTTAGTTACTATGGCACCTAAGTGAAGATGGAAAGTAGTATTTAACTGCTAGAGTTGCCTTCCCTTTTGTTTATCAAATCCAACATTTGTACCCAAAGATGAGGTTCTGAATTGTATTTACTATAGTGGCAATAGATTTTATAAAGCTATTTAGACTGTTTCTCCTCATTAGCTTTAGAACCAATGGCTTAGAATCTAAGAAGATTGTGGTTAGAGATGCCATTTTGGTGATTATGGCAGAGCAAAATGAGAACTGTTCACTCTAAGAAAGAATTTGCAGCTTTGGTTGATTCCTCTTCCCATCCGGGAATCCTAGGGATCTTTTAAGCAAATAGCCAACATATGACTGTGATAAGCTGAATGTGACTTCTCTCAAGGACTTAAGTATTTGCAAGCACATGGATTTTAAGGGGAAATGTCTAACATAAAACAACAAGTAAATCTTTTGAAAATGTTTCTTATAAAATGAGAATACAATTCTTGACCATAACCCTAAAAGTATAAACACTCAAGTATCCATGAAAATAAGATGGAATTAAGTTGTAAAGCAATAGATCTTTTGGTCCCAATTGATGTAACAACACTAGGTCAAGTAGCTTCTGAGCTCCAAAACAATTGGAGAGAAAAAAACAGACACCGAAGGAGAAAAGGAAATGTAGGACAAGGAGGAGGAAGCAAAGTAAAAGGGAAAGAGAATCCTAAAGGGGAATACTCCCCAAAAGAAGCTTCCCCTTCTGGCATAGAGCCAAAGCCAAGAAGGCACTTTAGTGTTGAATTTGATAAAAAAAGACAAAAACAAAAAAACAGTTTGAGAGGCTGCTTCCTGTTAGGCTGCCCTCTGGACAAACAAAAAGAGCCTAAAGCTAGAGAAATATTACATGCATCTTTCCTACATCCTCCTAATACTATCTTCCACCACCACCACTACTTATTATTATTATTACCACCACCTCCACTCAGACTACCACTATTCCTAGTACTTACCACTACTATTACTATTTACTATCACTATAACTATCACTATTACTATTACTATTACTATTACTATTACTATTACTATTACTATTACTATTACTATTACTATTACTACTACTAGCTACTTAGGTAACATTTATATAGTGCTTTCAGATTAGCAAAATGTTTTACAAACATGCTTTTTATAACAATCTTGAGAGGTAGATGCTATTATTATCCTGATTTTTCTGATAAAGAAATTGAGGCAGATGGATTAAGTGATTTGCCCAGATTACACAGCTAGTAAGTATCTAATGCCTTCCTAATACTAGGTCCAGTGCTGTAACAATTAACTGCCTCTACATCTGGTTTATACAGATTGCCTGTTTTTAATATCTTCCTTGGATACTCTATAATTTGCTATTTCAGTATCCCCTGAGAATTCAGGACAACCTATTGGGTTCAATTTTGTTAATAATAGAACAGTGATTCTCTGTCCAGTCATCTTTTCAGAGAACTAACTATTCTGGCTCAAGTTGATAGAGAGGCAAAAAGCTTATTATTTTTTCCTTCCTTCCAAATAGCAAAAGTAATGAGATGGCATTAAAAGAAATATTAGGCTTTCTATTGTGTGATCCTGGACAAGTCATTTAATCCCAATTGCCTTGCAAAAAGTAAAACAAAACAAAGCAACAAAAATATTAGAAGACTTTTCACAATGGGTCTGTAATTCATAGAGTTAACTAACCAAAAGTGAGTACTAAACACTCAGTAAGTTCTTATTTGAGTAAAATTATCTCACCTGAGAAGGATTTCCCCCAGGTTCAAATTTTCACCTTTTTTTTGTTGTTTGCTCTGTGTTTTTAAAATATTCCATATTCATCAGATTATTTCATGTTTACTGCTGCTTGCATCTGAATAGGTTTGAAGTTTATTTTGATGTCTTGTTGATCAAAATGATAGATTTCTAATAGATATATATAATGTGGTATTTTGGGGCCTGCTTTGGGGTTGAAAGAAAAGATTTATCCTCCAGAGCTACTGAAACGTAAATCCTCTCCCTAAAGGAAAAAGTCAGGTTAGGGGATAAATAGTTTGGCTTGCCTCTTATACGGCAATGTGACTCTTAAGAAGAGCAAACTTACCTCTCTCTCCAAACTTTCATTTGAAGCACACAGAGCCTTTCTTCCTTTGTGTCCCTCAGAGCTCACTCAAGGACAAAGGTCCAACTAACTTCAAAGATTTGGCCTGTCCACTGTGCCCACAGCAGGAAGCAATAAATGTATGTAGTCTAAATTCACTTCTAAATACCCTACTGAGTCAAGAACATTATCAAATCCAAAACCTAAATTGTATTTTTTTTTTCTACAAAGCTTTTCCTGATTACTCTAAACCACATTGGTATCTCCCTTCTCTGAACTCTTCCAGTATTGACAATCTAACACCTGGGGTTCATGGACCCCTAAGGCGGTCTAGGAATAGATTTCAGAGGGTCTATAAATTTGGTAAGAACAAAATTACATTTTTATTTTTGCTAATATCTGGGTAGAATTTAGTATTTCCTACAATTATGAATATAGGCAAGAAATAAATTCCTGAAAAGGGGGTTGATGCAGACACAGAATAAAGCTAAGAACTTCTAGTTCTACAACAATAGTCATCCAGCAAATAATCACCTTTTTTTTTGGCAAGGTAATTGGGGTTAAGTAACTTGCCCAGAGTCACACAAGTATTGATTAAGTGTCTGAAGCAAGATTTGGACTTTGGTCCTCCTGACTTCAGGGCCAGTGCTCTAGCTACTGTGCCATATAGCTATTCCCAACCATCTTATTTTATAGTATCATGGGATTATGAGTTGGAGGAGACCATTAGTCCAACAATCTCATCTGAAAAATAAAGAAAATAAAATCCCAGAGAATCAAATCACTTTTCTTGTAAACACATATAAAAGAACTAAAACTTGAACCTAGGTCCTTCAAATATAGAAATATTTTTATTTCATCTCAAATACTGTCTTCTGGTTATTTCATTTGTATGAACATTATCCTTTTCAATGAATGTGAGGGCCTTGTCTTTTATTGTCTTTTATCTCTTTTCTATTTCCCAAAATTATAATCACAATTCTTCTAACAAATGAAGCAGAAAAAAAACAAAACATTTATTCATCCTCAAACATGACTCATTGTTTTCACTGAATTGACTAGCTTGACCAGTTAATCAGTCAATTAATTAAATGACCAAGCAATCAAAAACATGATTAGAATTTACAACATTATCAGGTACTGGGAATACAGGTATGAAAAAAAATAGTTTCTGTCCTTAAGGAACTTACATTCTTTTAAAAAAAAATTTTTTTTCCAATCAATAGACATTTATTTTTTAGGAACTTGCCTTCTACTGGGAAGATTCCACATGTTCATAGATAAAGACAATATAGGAAACACACAAAATAGATGAAAAGTAATAGGGGAACAAGGGACTGTGAAGGCTGGAATTACACAAATCACACAACAAATTTGAGAAATCCAACAACAGCATTATTAATATAAAAAAGGGAAGAAAAAAAAAAGAAAAGAAAAATTCAGAGATTTTCTTTTATAAAATAAGCAGCCCTGGGATTTGGAAACAAATGTGTTTCTCTGCTGAGACATTTATTTCTTTCTGATTAGAGGTCTTTGAGTTTGACATCCATGTGGATTTGTTAGTCTTAGCTTTGTTTTTCATTCCCCCCCCCATCCCTGACATCCACCCTTCTTGCATGTATATGTGTGTGTGTGTGTGTGTGTGTGTGTGTGTGTGTGTGTGTGTATGTGTGGGTGTATGTGTTACATTTCCTAAGGAATGGGGAGTCATTTGCAGAAAATTCACTTGCTTTGGGGATTAGCTAGATGGTGCTAGAAGATATAGATATTCAGATCAATCAATCAGTGATAAAGACTGTCAAGTATGAATATTAGGTTTACAGAACCCTAGTTGTTTCACAATTCAAACTGGCTCATTCATTAGAGACTAGTTAGTACTAAACTAGTAGGGTGTTCTACTTTCCTAACCTGGTGGATTCCCAGATGCGACTTGATTCAATCATGAGCAGCCCATATTTATTAAATATTTACCAGATGATAGGCACTATTTAAAGCTAAGAGATAGCTTGATGCCATGGAAAGAATGATGGAGGAGGGATTGGAGCACCAGGGTTCAGTTTCTACTTCTGCCCATTATGACTTGTGAGTTTCTAGACAATTCACCTCATCTCTGCATTTCTGATTATAATCCTCAGCTATAAAATGAAGGGATCAGCAATATGATCCTATGTTCCCATCACTTCAAGTCTGTCATCATCAGTCAAAATAAGCATCTGCTTGCTTCCTATGAATTTGACCATCATCTTAAAGTGTGTTTATAATATAGTTCCTCAGACATTTTGTTAAGGCATTGTTGGGCTCTTGGGCCACAAAAATTAATAGAAAAATAGACCTCTAAACCCTCCAGGAATCTCCAAGAGAATCATAGAAATTTACAACTAGCTGCATAAAACTTTAGAGACCAGTGCATCCATTCTGACCCTTTTAGAGATGAAGAGCCAAGGATATTGAGAATTGACTTGTCCAAAATGATAGTTGGATAGTAGAAAAGCCAGCATTTGAATCCAGGTTTTCTAATTGTTAATTCAATGATTTTTTTCCCAAAGACTTTTAAACGCAGAAGTTCTAGATATAGAATCACAAAATTTCAGAGCTAAGAAGGAGCTTGAAGGTCTTCCTCTCTGTTTTTATAGGTGATTTAACTGATATCCTAAGGCATCTAATGACTTAACATTCATTCTGTCCCTCTTTGTTTATATTTCTTTTTCTTTTAAATTCTTTGTGCCTCTGCCTCTAATCCAGATTAAACTGGCATGTGAGAAATCTGATTTAGCCTAACTTAATGGCATTTATAAATAAGGGGTACTTTTGTGCAAAACTACAGTAACCAGGGAAGAAAAGAGCAGTAGTCTGTCATTAGTATCACTGGACAGAAAGATTCCAATCTTCATATAGTTTTGGAGTCACCTTTGAAAGGAGAGAAAATTGAAAGATATAGCGCATACCTATTCAACAAGACTATCCAATAAGATCAAGAAATTCTGTGTTCTAGCTAAACTGAGGTCTCCAAGAGACAGTCTAGTGAGGGGTCTGGGTTCAGAGAAGATTCACCCTCTCATGGAAGAAAGATCTGCCCTTAGTACCTACCTAACACACTGCCTGACAGAGTTGACAAGCCCCTGAAAAAAATTGGTTGTTGACTGTCTGATCCATATACTTATCAGGACAGGGCTATGGGTAATCCAAGTTATGGATTTAGAGCAAAAATCAGGACTTGTCTTTCTTGGCCTGTCAGTCATGGATTCCACCAAGAAGTAGTCGGAAAGACCAGAAAGTAAAACCATGGAGAGCTGGTTTCAAAAGGCAGGAGAAAGCAATGGAATAGATAAACCAAGAGCAAGAAGATGTTACAAGTTGGGAATCAGGCTCAGAAGTTCTCTAACGTCCAAGGCCAGTGGTCAGTATCCAGGTGACCTATGGGAATTTATGAAAGAGGAAAAAGATAATGGCTTTTGGTCACTGATACAACCACCTGTTCCTATTTTGGAGCACCCTGTAGATCCTGAAGGCAAGAACCAATTCCAGTAGAGCTGCAGGCAGGGGCAAGCACTTGTCAACACTTGGCAGCAGTGAGGAGTACACTGGCAAGAGATTAGTAGCAGCACCTGGTGAGCATATCATGATACAAACACACCCTCTGGCAGTGCCCACCCCACCCCAATCAGAGACTCATAGAAATTTACAGCTAGATGCACAGACCTTAGAGACCCTTGCATCCATTTTGACCCTTTTTAGAGATGAAGAGCCAAGGGTACTGAGAAATTGACTTGTCCAAAGCCAGCATTAGAATCCAGGTTTTTTGATTGCTGATTTAATGATTTTTTTTTTCTATTATACTATAGCTATCTCTTTATGGATATCTGAATGACATCCATAAGTTATTATGGACAACTAAGCCATTTACCTTCTTTTAGACTCAACTTCCTCATTTCTAAAATGGGGATAATAATGCTTACCACAATTCCCCTCCCGGAAAGATTATGATCTCAAAGGACATAATCTTTAGAAAGTTCTTCACAAAACTTAAAGTGCCATATAAATGTCAACTATTAGTATGATGATGTCAGGTAGTGATAAGGTTGGACCATTCTGGGGAAAAAAATAACAAGAGACAACATTTATGTAGTTATTTAAAGTATGCAAAATACTTTATCTTATCTCATTTGAAAAGCATTATGAATCTCATTATCTTATGCATCTTCTCATACTTATAAATGCTCAAAAAGATGACAAAGAATCAGGTTTATTGGACTAAAAACAAATACAAATATAATAAAACACATGAAGCCTGACAAACAAGAAGATGAATTTGATTTGACCAATAGAATGGCAAGGGTTGTTTTTTTTTTCTTTTTTTTTTCTTTTCGGTATTTATGGAAACTTCTGCATGTTTTCCTCAAGACTTCCAGTAATCACCTTCATCAATCCTCCCCCTCAGCTCTAGTCAAAGTGTAAAAGCTATGGGCTGGGAGAGTAACATTTAAGAGAAATAAAGATGCTTCTCTGAAAGGAGATTGACTTTCTTGACCTTCAGCTCTCCCCCTATATAAGAAATAAGTTTCACTCAGCACCCTGTCTTCCACTTGAAAGGGTATAAAATGCTTAGGCAGTAATTCTTTTCTTCTTTGTGCCCTCCTAAAAAACTGGAAAGATGCTCAATGAAATTGCTTTCATTTACTCCATACTTTTTAACTAGTTCATGAGGGTTCCTGGTTTTTTTCGAACTTTAGAGAACTAGGGATAGCTTTGATCTGCAGCATTTACCTATCTCTAGCTAAAAAAAAAACAGCCTTCAAAATGCATGCTAAGACCTGCATTGAGAAAAGAGAATCCACATGTGTTGTAGAAGCCACCCCACTGTTGCTAGGAGTAGACTTCACAACTTTTCAGAGGATAGTTCCAACTTGCAACCATCTCTTGACAGCTCTTCTCCCAAAACACTAGTTTTTGCTTTAAAGTTTCCAGAGCAAAGCCTTAAATTTGGTGGGCCAAGACTCTCTTCAGGAGACTAAAAGTCAGTATGATTAAGAAAAGTATATTGTAGCTCCCCACACTAATTTGGAAATCCCTTCACTTTATTTTTTGGGTGTGAGTGTTAGGACCTGGGGCTCAGTTTCCCAACCCATACTCAAACTGACAGAGTGGCTTGTCTCCCAGAGTGAGGCTGCCTATATAACCCTTAGGGAACTCTGGTAAACTGAGGAATTGTGGGATTACTTCTCTGATATTGTAGCTCATGAACTCACCATCCATTGTGTTCCCCATCAATATCAATTATCAATTAATCAAAAACATTTAACCAGTCAACATCAAAGGGATATATACTGAGATGGTCCAAAATGAAACAATGGTTGAATTTGAAACCATACATTTTCTTCTTCCATCTTGGGCTGTGGGAGAAGTGGTTGACCCCCAAATTTACTTTAGAGTATTCCCTAGCTGTTAGATGAATCAGTGCCTTGCTTGCAGGATATGATATCATCCCTGGTTGGTCAAATCATTGTTGGGATGGATCAAGAAGATGACTTCTCAAAGAACACAGATTCTTAAACTATGGGGTTGTTATATTACTGAATGTGGGAGGGTCACAAAATTATGATTTATTATCAGTAAATATTTGATTTCTATATCGAAGTTACCTAAAATTTTCTTGAGCAAAAAGTGGTTGCTAGTAGGAAAAGTTTAAGAATCCGTGCTCTAAAGAAAAGGCCTTTATTGTCTAATTCCTTCATTGCATTTGTATACCTTTTATTTTAATAACTTTTCTGTTGCCTTCTTCCAGATTGAATTCTCCTTTTGACAAAGAAAAAACAATTAAGTCATATCTCATGTTTGCAATATTCTGTCCTAGAGTGTTTCCCCTCTCTGCCATTAGTGAAAAAGTATCTTTTTTTTTTTAATCTTCTAGCATATATATTGATTTGTCAGTTATTCCAAATACAACATCCTTTTGATGATCACTTCATTACATTTACAACTATTTACATAATTGTAGATATTATGTATATTGTTCTCTTCATTCTACTTATTTCAATCTTCATCAGTTTCTATAAATATTCCTATTTCTATGAATTTTTATAGTCATCACAGAGTAGTACATGCCTATAGTTCCCTAAGCTGGGGATAGAGGAGCTAGTGGATTGCTTGAGTTCAAGAGTTCTGACTTTCAGTGAGGATCAAAATGATAGAATATCTGTAATAATATGTAATAAATATGGCACCTATATGGCAAGTTCTCAGGAGTGGAGAGCCACCATGTTCCTTAAAGAGAAGAAGTAGGGCCCAAGTCAGAAAAATGGATTGTCCTAAAGCTTCCAAGCCAATCAGTTTTGGGGACAAGCCTGTTGCCCCTTGGGAGTGGCTATTGTCCTTCCAGTCTATGGGGGTCAGCCTCCAATACATGCATACATACATATCTATATACAAACATACGTGTATTATATATATATATATATATATATATATATATATATATATAATACACATAAATATGTATATGTATATTGTTTTGTGTGTGTGTATATATGTAGTATAATCACAAACTATAGCCTTTCTTAACCATCCCCAAAGGGTAAGTATTCACAAAGTTTATATTTCTTTGCTACCAGAAAGAATGCTGATATGACTTTCTCAATAATTCTTAGATTTGATTCTGTCTTTGACATCCTTAAAATATGAGCCTCATAGTGCATTTGCTGCATTGAAGGATTTAGATAATTTAGTCAATATTTGAAAATATTATTCCAAATTGAAATCCCAAATGGCTGGATTCTTCAACGCTCCAGCAGCATTTGTGTGCCTATCTCCTTGCAACCTGGCTGATGCTGACTATGGCCATTTTGTAACAGGGGACAGAAACACTCTATGTACACAGTTGAATAGATACAAAATTGAGAAGAGATGAAGAAGCAAAGAAACCTTTCATAATTGAGCTAAGAGATCAGGAAGGAGATCTCAGAAACTACGACTCAAACTATGAAACTCTTAAAACTTTGCCCCATAAAAAGTGTTCTATTCATTTAAGAAATTGGTCCACAACAATTTTGTATCTTCTTGGTAATTTTCCATATTTATTCATTCAACAAACATTTATTAAGTGCATATGGTTTGAAGCATCATTGGGAAACCCTAAAAAACCAACTCCCCAAAGCAGCAAGGAGGCCCCCTGAGCAGACATCACACCTTACTAGATACCTTGAGAATTTGCCTACCCAACACACACTTCCCTCCTGCTTCACTGGAAATGCCAAGTTAGTTTCTTGCTTCCATGCTGAGAGCAGCTTCCAGTAGTGGCCGAAGCTTCAATGAACATGGGCCCATTAACAGGCTGCTTTTTCCTTTGGCTATTCCTTTGGACCTTATTAACAGAATAATATCCCCCTGGCTGGTTAAGCAAAAAGCAATAGGAAATCCATTACCTCAAGCAGCTTAGAACCCTTTCAGGTGTAGAAATCAAATTAAGATCCTGCCTGTGCAACTGGAAGACTTCAGTTTCATGGAAGGTGCCCACTGACAAAAGGAAAGACCCAGTTGTGAAGAACTGGCTCCCTTTTAGTTCACATAAAAAGGCCTTTACTCAGTAGGGCACATTGATGCTGAGATGCTGTAGAAATTTCTCAAGGGAAATCTCATAGATCTGTAAGAAACTTGACCTGATTTGCATTTTCTGATTGAATCACTGTCAGATTTTTAGTTCTCCTCTTCTTTCCCCACCTCCATCCATTTGAAGGAAATGATGGAATAATCGGTTGCCTGGTACTTTCAGAGTGAGTGGTGTTATTGTTTATGGAAAACTTAAGCCTTAACACATGGTGTTTATCTGACTCAGCCAATTCCATAGTGGATTTGTGTCTGTGTCATGTTACTTTAAAAAGACTTCTTTCCCATGTAATAGCACAGTTTAATGAAAAGTTCATCAACATCAGAGCACAGTCCTGAAGGATTTATTAGTTAACTAAACCTTTACCCTCATTATGGCTACAATGGTATTTCTTTCAAGGACCTCAGTTCAAGTAATAACATAAATCAAAGGGATATACCATCAGATTGTTCCATACGAGAAACCTCCTCCTTTAAGGGAAAAAAAAAATCTCACAATGGAAGCAGAAATCCAGATTTGGAAAAATGGAATGTAAAACCAATTTATTTACATGCCAACTAATGATATGTACTTATAGGAAAGAAGGTTATTATCCATTCTTTACAATCAGATTGTCTTACTAAAAGATAGGAAAAGAAGGGTGTGTGTGTGAGTGTATGTGCTCAAATATGATAGATGAGATTCAAGGAAGGGCATATATGTATATATGGTACCCTAGCATAGTTACTAAACTTGATTCTACAGTTCTTCATGCAGATTCTCCCATAGATGTAACTATCTTGTTGTGGAAAAGTGTTGCTAGGACAGATCATTAGCTACATTCCTCCTATAAATACATATTTATTTATAGGTATCTAAATAACAGTAGACCAAGACTGGGAATAAAGAAATTCAATCCAGAAATCTTTTTTTTTTCTATTTCTCAGGAAAGAAAACCAGTGAACCCTTTCCCCCCACCTATAAGCAAAAGTTCTTTCTGCAAAGTGCAGCATTTAACACCTACTTGGTGCTAAGTGCAATTCTTCCCTAGTGCTTAGCACATTCTGATAGAGAGCTAGGAGACCCCTAAAGAAGAGGGGTCCTGAGTAGTGCAAAAAGGACATCAAAACTGAATAAACTGCCTCACAATTTCTAATGATAAGGAAGAATCTCTCTTTGGAGGTCATAGTATCTAAAGTAGGGACTCAAAACTTTTTTTCTTCTATCTTATGCTTTGAAGGCACATCTGTGAATTCTTTGACATATGGTTGTTTTTAAGAGAAACACTGAAAAATTTGGAGTTTCATACTCTTCCCCTTTCCCTTCCACCCCTGCCTTCATACTTTTTCACCATTCAGGTTTTGAAAATAAAATAAATCAACAAAAAATGCTTTTTAAACCTGTTCGTATTGTCAATATTTTATCAGAGAAGTATATAGAATTGTATCAACAACTGAGTAAAGCCTTTTTCTTTTGCTTTTATCTATTTCTTTCTCCTTCCTTCCTCCTTCCCTTTGCCCCCTTTTCTATTCCCTGTCTGCTTCTTTCTAATCCATCTCATTCTTCCCTCTTTCCTTTCTAGTGCAAATCAATTCAGCTAAGATTTATTAAATACCTAGTGTGCGAAAGGCATGAGAAATTCAAAGATAAAGATGAAACAATCCATTGAAGATAGTTTCATTCTACTGAGAAGATATATCATGTACTCAGAGAAGAAAATTTTTCCCTTTCTTTCTCTCTCCTTCCCCTATCCCTCCTTTCCCTCCATCCCTTTCTTCTTTCTTCCCTCTTTTCCAGACATTAACTGGGGGGATGGGTGGGGGAGAATAAAGAGAAGTAGAAGAGTAAGGCATATTTACTACCTACCTTCCAAATATCTTTTTCAGAGTGACTGGACATGTATATCTTTCATAAAACTGCTTCCCTCTCTTCCTTCTTTCCTTTTTTCCCTCCTTTCTTTCTTTCTTTCTTCCTTCCTTCCTTCCTTTCTTCCCTTCTTCCCTTTTTTCCTCCCTCCTTCCTTCTCTCCTTCCTTTCTTCCCTTCTTCCTTTGCTCTCTCCCTCCCTTCCTTCCTTTTTTTCTTTTCTTTTTCTAACTACTTCCTTCCTTTCTTCCTTCCTTCTTTCTTTCTTTCTTTCTTTCTTTCTTTCTTTCTTTCTTTCTTTCTTTCTTTCTTTCTTTCTTTCTTTCTTTCTTTCTTTCTTCTCTCTTCTTCCTTTCTTCCTTCATTTCTTTCTTCCCTTCCTTCCTAACTTTCTTCCTTCCTTCTTCATTTTTTCTTTATTCTTTCTTCTTTCCAGGCATTACCTGGGGGACAGAAAAAGGCCATGTTTACCTTCCATATTTAAAATATCTCTTCCAAAGTGACTGGATAAGTATATCATCTCATTAAATTGCCTTACTATGAGGGACCTTAGAAGTTATCTGATCCAACACCAGAATCATCCCTACATGCCTTACCAAACATTTATTTAGCTCTTACTATGTATTCAAGCATTGTGCTAAGTGCTGAAGATGCAAAGACAAAGTTTAAAGTCTATTGGAAAAAAACAATGAGAGCATGCAGAAGTATATACATAATGTGTAGAAAATTATACAATTGAGTTTGTGAGGGAGAACAGTGACAGTTAGGAGATAGCTGTAGCAAAAAGGATTCCTATAGAAAAGTGGGACTAGAGTTAATCTTGGAGAAAATACAAGAATTCTGAGAGAGAGAGAGAGAGAGAGAGAGAGAGAGAGAGAGAGAGAGAGAGAGAGAGAGAGAGAGAGAGAGAGAGAGAGAGTTAGTTCATTAACTCATGAAGGGCAGCCAGTGCAAAGATGCAGGCAGTCAGGATCTGGAGCATGCTGTGTGCATACCAGCACACAGGCCATTATGGCTGAAAGGATGAGTGAGAGAAGGAGTAGAATGTGGAAGGAGATGGGATGAGTAAAAAGGCCGGGTTGGGAAGAGATTTCAATCTCAATGAATTTTATTTGATCTTAGAGAAAACATACCCAACAAGTCTGCCAGCCTTTGCTCAAAGTCCTTCAATGAGCCTTCTACTTCCCAAAGCAACCCAAGCTATTTGGGATAGCCTTAATTCTTAAGAAATCTTTCCTTACTCAAGCCTAAATCTGCCTATTCACAACTTCCACCCATCACTCTTGTTTCTGCCCAAGGCAGTCAACCAATGTTATTTCACAACCATAGACTTAATAGTTCATAGCTAAGCCCCACCCTGATATTAGGGTAAATTCATATGCTGATCCAGAAAGCTTGGTCCAGCTCCATCCCAAGGGTCCTGTTTGAGTCTTTCTTTGTCCTCTTGGTGTGTACTTTATAGAGAGAGTTCACTGATAAGCAGCTTGCTTCACAACAAAGACAATCAAATTAATTGTTCCAGCAAGCTATTTGGGGAATACAAAGAAAAAGAGAAGAGAAAAAAATTAACATTTTGGCCCATTTTTCACCCAACTTGGGCAACTTTGAAATCTTTGTGCTATTAGTTCTTCTAAGATAATAATAGCTAGTATTTATATAGCTCTTTAAGGCTTGTGAAAAGCTTTTCATAGGTTAACCCATTCAATCTTCACAGAGAACATTTGAGGTAGGTTTTATTATTCCCATTTTACAGATAAAGAAACAGAGGCAGAGAGAGTTTAAGTGATTAGCTCAGGTTAAGTGGGCCCAGGTTAAGAGGTTAAGTAACTCACATAAATAATATCTAAGGCCAGGATTCAAATTCAGATGGTAGTAATAGTAACTAACATGTGTATAGTATTTACTTTGTGTCAGGCACTGGGCTGAGCACTTTGCAAATTTGATCCTCATAACAATCCTGAGAAGTAGATGCTAATATTATCCCCGTTTTATAGATAAAGAAACTAAGGCAAACGTAAGCTAAGTGACTCGCCAAGGTCATGTAGCCACTAAAGGTCCAAAAGCAGATTTGAACTGAGGTCTTTGTGACTCAAGCCCCACCATTCTATCCACTGAATCACCCAGTTCATAGGTATAGAACTGAGACCTGAGAGTTCAACCACCTTTTTTGACAGATGAAGAAATTGAGGTCCTGTGATGTTAAGTGAGTTGCCCAAGAAAACACAGGTACTAATGTTAGGGGTGGAGGTAAGGGAAGAGCTTGAAACCAGGGTGTCAAGGAGATTGCCCTCCTGAATCACCAGGTTCTTTTCACTTGCTCTCCTCCTCCCACACATTAGAATAGGACCAAGTATTTTTCCATCACTATTCTTCTGAGGATGTGGATATGGTCCATCCCCAGATATAATCAATAGATGTTGCTGTTGTGTAGGTTGTGTTGTTTTGGCCAAATGAATCTGAGAGTTGTCATCTGTAGCTAGATCTTCCAATAGATGTTAGGGAGGGAGGAAGGAAAGAGCCTTTCTTACCCATCCAAGTCTTTCCTTCCAGGATATCAGGACATGCTTTGCTTCTCGTCCTCAAAGCATCTCATGGAGCCTCAATCCTCATTCAGCTTCTGCAGACTTCTGGGGTCCCTGTATTTTTTTGGTGTGTCAAGGCTCCACACCTTGGGTCTGTAAGCATATCCAAGCAGCCCAGCCCAGGTCTATTATAGTTTCAGTAGCCCCACCTAGCCCGGCCCTAATGTCATCTTGGGACTTTGGAAAGACTGATTTTAAACTCATATAAGCCTACGTTATGGCTATCCAGAAGCACATCTTCCATTTGTAGCATTATTGTTATACTATTAGCTGCCCCTGTAACATCTTTTCACATTCATTCCATTTAGTTGAGCCAATTGGTTGGTTATGACTGGGTTGTTTTATTTTATAAATTGACAGAGACAGAGATTTATCTCATTTACAAATGAGGGGTAAAGAAAAAAAAAAAAAATGGAGGGAAGGCAAAGCAAGCCAAAGAGAAACATGGATAGAAATGGGTATATGTTGGGGAGAGATGGAGAAAGAGCATCTACTCAGTTCCTTTGCTATCAAGACTGCTAAATTCTGCAATACGTAGAATGTCACCATTAAGGTATTTCTTTCATGCTAGACCTCTACTGCTGAAGTCAGACTGCCTAGAGCCAGGCAGTATTATAATCATGATCTTTTTTCCCTCTTTTCCCTAAAAGAAAATATTTTTACTCTATACCTCATCCCATCAGGAACCTCTTCACTTGTTCCTCCAAGGGAATACATAGTAAGCTGATTAAATAATTAATAATAGTAATTGTATTTATATAGCATTTTAAGGTTTGTAAAGCACTTAAACTTTCACTGATAAAAAAAGAAGAACAAAAGTTGAGGTTGAAAGGTTAGATGACTTGTCTAGGGTCACATTGCTAGCATGTGTTTCAGGTAGGATTCAAATTCAGGTCTTCTTTACTCCAAATTTGTTTACCACATGGCACCCAGTCACATTTACAGCAACCTTTTTTGAGTATTGTCTGTATAACTTCATTTGAGCCTTATAACAACCCAGTGAAATTGATGCTATTATGATAAACATTTTCTAGATGAGGAAACCGAAATTGAGAAAAATTAACTGGCTTGCTTAGGGTCACACAGCTAGTAACTATAAGGTAGTCCAGCAATCCAAGTCTTCTTGACTTCAAGTCCAAGGCTTTTTCCACTACACCATGAGATTAAAGCAAAATAAAACAAAATGCTGTCCCAGAACTCATCCATCAAATGAGTATGTCTTTTTCAAAGGCACCCTGGGAGACTTTACACTTACTCTGACACTGCTGCCACTACTCAAAGTAGTTTTGGAATTTTTCCCTTGGAATGGTTTTCAGGGGTAATTTTTCAGGAGATAAAAAAAAAAAAAAAAAAGACAGTGATGTTACCTTATAGACACATTTCATTTTTTAAAGCATGTGTATTTTATTCATTACCCCCGCCCCCCCAAAAAAATTCTCTGGCTTGGTCAACCACCTGACTCACCAGGCTTACTTCCAAATGACTTTTGGTTATTTCCAAAATTCAAATCCACCTTTGAAGGATCAAGATTTGCCGCTATGGAGGGTATTTAAACGAATGTGTCATCAGCTTGGAAGGCAGTTCCCGAAATGGAGCCCCAGAAATACTGTGAGCAATGGCAACATCATTGGCTTAAGTGTGTAGCCTCCCAAGTTGGCCCTGTGAGGGAACAAGTCTCATTTGGATAGATTAGTTTTGGTATTTTTTTTTAAACCATCAATCAAATTATCTTAAAAGTCACACCTAATATGAATAGGATAGGCCTACAGCCTGTATTCCCAGGGTAGTTTTTAACCTTCCAACTTATATGTCTCTTTCCTAAGGTAACTTAAATTGACTTTAAATATAAACTTTGAAAGACAATAATATCTCTTTGTTGTTGATCAAGGGGAATGGAAATCTGGAGCCACATAAAAGGATCAGAGGTTTGGAAGGGACTGTGGAAGTATTCTGGTCCATTTCCTAAGTAAGGAGACTCAGTCCTAAAGAGATTAATTGACTAGCCCAAAGTCCTACAAGAGGTAAATGGCATAGCTGAGATCTAAACCCAAGTCCTCTGCCACTTTGCACCCCACTCCAAGCCCTTTCTTCTGTGGTCTGTATCCCACATGGCTGGGGCCAAGTCTGCTTTCACTAAATGGCCACGCTCATTCTGGGGATGTGACATTGAAGTTAACTGACCTTTAAGGTTATAGAGAGGCTTCACATGAGCAATAAGCGCTTTGACTGGTGAAACAATCCAGTTGCTGAGACTGTAGTACCAAGACAAACAGCCAGGCTAGGGTTAACCATTTTCAGTGGCTGAGTCTTGAAAGCAAACCCAAAGAAATCCCCTTTGGTAGGACACTGTTTTTAGGAATCCTTCGGAGGGTTTAAACTAACTAGTTTTGGATTGTAAGACAAGCTATAATCACCCTGCATTGCTCCCTTGTTGTACCAGAGAGAGACATTTATAGCTATTAAACTAGATCCAAAAGGCCCCTAATACAGTTGCGTAAATGCAATAATAACACAGAATTATTAGGGGAAACTATTATTATTATTCCAAGTAATAACGTAATTTTGTGCCTATGGAGGACATCCAAAGGCCTGAAAGAAATGAACCTTGGTTAATTAAGCCTCACCTCTCCCCCATGAGGCTGGGGAAGTGTTATTAAACTCATTTTGTAGCTGAGTAAACTGAGGTGCTATTTGGTAAGGGGGACTATCTCTGGGCACATAATGAGAAGAGTCTGTTGCTGCCCCTCCCCCCTGAATTTTTACAATTCCTTGCCTCAGCTTTGTACATGCTCTCTTTTGTGGTCACTGAGGCAGACTTGCCCATTGCCTGCATTAGTTTCTGATGAAAATCAGGAGCAGCCTTGTAGGGGCAAAGGAAGGAAGATAACGCAAACTGGCAACATGTATCCTGAGAGGAAAGAATGTTATTGCCAAAGTTTCCCAATGCTGAATATTGTACAAATGTACAATTCAAACAAATACATTGTGTACTTTCTCATCAGTTGCCATAATCAATTTCTTCCTCTCTACCACATTGCTCTTCCTAAAGCAGTTTCAGCTGTATTATGTCCTCAGAAGCATCACCCCTTCACCCCCACCCACAATTAACTAAGCAGAGGCTGCACTGAGGGCAAGACTGCTACCTTTTGAAACAGCAAATCCTCCTGTCACTAGGGGGTGTTCCTGTCATTTAACAAATATAGGAACACAGATTTGGAGCTGTAAAAGATTTTTGACTCCCATTAGAAGGAATCCAACTCCCCCATTTTATAGATTAGGAAATAGGGGTTCAGAAATATTAAGTTTTTTTACCCAGGATCACACAATTAGTAGCAAGTATGTGAGTGAGGATTTGAACCTGCATTTTCCTAATAAGTCCAGTGCAATATCTACTCTATCCTATTCTGTCTTAATAAATAGTTCAACCATATTGATGGTGTCTTGTTGACCTGAAGAATCAATTTAGCATCTATATCATGTTAAGGGAACTAAAGGAGGAAGATCCTCAGGACATTAGTAGACAAGAGTGTCTCTCAGTATGAGAGCATGGATAACTATTATCTTTTTTCCCCCAATAGTATTTTTTTTTCCAAATACATGTGAAGATAATTTTTCAACATTCACCTTTGCAAAACCTTGTGTCCCAAATTTTTCTTCCTCCCTCCCCTTTTCCCCCTCCCCAAGACAGAAAGCAATCTCATATGGATTAAACATGTGCAATTGTAAACTTATTTCCATATTTGTCATGCAATGCAAGAAAAATCAGATCAAATGGAAAAAACCATGAGAGAGAAAAAACATGAGCAAACAATAACAAAAAGTGAAATTAACTATACTTTGATTCACATTCAGTCTCCATAATTCTCTCTCTGGATGTAAATGGTACTTTCCATCCCAATTCTTTTGGAATGGCCTTGAATCATCACATTGTTAAGGAGAACCAAATCTATCACAGTTGATCATGTAATATTCTTACTGTGTACAATGTTCTCTTGGTTCTGCTCACTTCACTTAGCATCAGTTTATGTAATTCTTTTGGATGATTATTATCTAAAATTATTGGAGGATTTACCCACATCAAACAGATCATGGATCTAGAACTACAACTAGTTATTCTGACTTCCAGGACTAGGACTACAATATTTACATTTAACTGGGAGGAGGGACCTCAGAGGCCCTATGTAGGAAGACACAGGAAGACATGGACCCTATGGAGGAAGCCACCAATGGGGGTAAAGAAGAAATATATCTGTATACTAGCTTCCTATTCTCACAAACTATTCATGCTAACTACATGCAAAATTCATTTGTTTCTACTTCCTGGAAAATATAAGAACTCTCAGAATCTTTAAACTGTCAGCTCCCTACAACAAAGCCCCAGTCTCCTCATCCTGGTTATTTAAAGTTCTGCACAGATCCTTCGATGGATCAGAGTACTTAGAAGAGATATAATCTTCCAGTATAACACCTACCTTCACTTTATAGTTTAAGAAATTGAGGCCCAGAGTAGAGACGTGATTTGTTAGTGATTGTTAGAGCCAAGTTTTCACCCCAAATCCTCTGACTCTAATATTCTGTCCACAGTACCACATTTCCTCACTCTCCATTATCAAGCTTTCCACAGTTATATTGTTGGCTTGTCATTTCCCATGTATTAGTCTTGTCTCCCCAACTAGGTTGCAAGCTCCTTGAGAGCAGGGATGCTCTCTAAATCTATATCAGAATGCCTTCTATATCTCCTTTATCCTCCTAAGTACTTGGTAGATAAAGTACTTGTCTCACAGCACTGCTGCTATTGTTAATGTCTCCAAAGGCACTGGACTTATTCCCAGAGAGGAGTTGCTGAGGAAGTTTCACTTAATGAATTTCAAAGTACATTATGTAATTCTTTCTCTTTCCATTTCCTCCAAAGCTATCACATGAATCCTAACATCAGGGCCACATGTAAAGTGTGTAGCACAGCACTTGCTAGACCTAGATAATATGCCCAATACATACTTAAATCAGAGAATTTTTGACTTTGTAAAATTGTAGAAATTGAGGGGACCTTAGAGGTCATTTCATTGTATTCCAATGACTTGCCCACTATACCCAGCTGTACTCTTTTCTCGAATTGAGCTGAATACATATTTAAAAACAAAATAAAATAATCTCTGCAACTTAGTGTTTAATAAATGCTTCTCCCTTTAAAAAAAAAAAAAAAAAGCCATATCTTCTCATAGTATCTCTGAAAATGAAACTATCCTTACATTTGCTTTGACTTTCAGTTTAAAAAGTAATAGACAATACTAATACTAATATGTATTTGTTAAAATTATTTTTATGCAAAGAATATAATTATTCCACTTTGGTTGTTGTGTGCTCTATAGTCTTAAGTGAATCATCCCTGTGTTGAGGAAACAGAGAAATTTCAGCAAAGACTTTTCAACCCAAACCATAAGGTAGAGATAGAATCATAGTTTTAAGCAAGCAGAGATCATGGTTGGAGGCCAAAGAGGGGTACAGTTTTGGCACTGGAAGGGCCAGGTGGTATAGATGCCTGGATCTGAAGCCAAGCTTAGTTGCCCCCATTGAGTTGGTGAATGGGCTAAAAGCAGCAGAGGCAGGCAAAAAGAAAGCCAGGAGAAAACCCGAAGCAAAAGCAAATTGGGGGGTGGGAAGGAAGGAGGTAGGGAAAGTAGAGACTCTAAGAAGGCAAGATCTGAAGCCCAAGAATCAAAGTCTGGTACTATTTAAGCAACAGCCTGTTGAGTTAGAGAATAATTCCAGATTCCTCACTCACTAATCTATGGGTGCACTTGAATTTTTAATCTTGGGCCGGCTTGGGCCCTATCCTCCATCTTCTCCAGCATTCATTTCAGCTGGAGAGCTCCCACCCACCCCCCACCCCCAGTCATCCTCATTAACTTCCATAGCAACCCTGGCCTCTACCCAGTAGCAGATACTAACCCAGAGAGCAGTTAGTGAAATCAGCATTCTTTACTACTCCTCTGCTAGAATACCACATTACTCACCCTGAATTAGTAGGTGAGTGGCTATTTGCAAGGCTATTTATATGATAAATCCACTGGGCAGGACCAGACCTAGAAACAGATTCGTGCATCTGGGCAGGACTAAGTATTTGGTTTTAAGTAGTGTGAACTGTCAATCTGAACTGTCCATTTCAAGTTGATTAATTTTTTTTTTTTCCCAGCCACTTGCTGCATGATTTGTTCAAGCCCAGTTTTTCTATTTTGGTGATGATGGAAACGAAGGTCTTCCTGGAGTACTATGATGTGGTCTGCTTAATCTTGGAGTTTGATTATTAACACCAAATAATCCAAAAATATTACCATTTCAAATAGCTTCAATTAAAGGGGTCAAACATGCCATGGAGGTTTAGGCAATCCACAGCACTCCAGAATATAGCTAAAACAGGTTAAATGCAATTTAAAATATCTTTTTAAAACAATACTACATCACATAGATAATGTTAATATATGGTCATCTAAATAAATATGTAATCAGCAGGGATCTTAATGTGTAGTTTAATGGCCTTGTTTTTATTTGAGTTTGATATCCTTAGCTTAAATCATAGATTAGAGTTAGAAACTGCCAAAGAGATTACACACACCCTCACACACACATGCACATTTCACACAAATTAATGACAGAATCATAGTAAATCGTAGTTCTCAATTTAGTGCTTAGATTCTAAATACATAACAATTATAGAGAATAATAATTCTATCAGAAAATAAAAATTTAATCCCTTCACAACCAAGCCTCTTCTTGTCTTAGTAGCCTCCACACTTTCCACTCTAGTTTCCTCTCCTTTTCAGTGGTCCCCTTGAACCTCCATTGTTCTTTCCTTATCTTTGCCTCCAGGATTCCTTGGGTTTTTTCAAGACAGTTCAAATTCCACCTTCTGCAAGAAGCCCCTTCTCCATTGCTAGTTCTTTCCCTTGAGATTTACCTTCTATCTCCTCTGTATGGATCTTATACATACATAGTTGTTTGCATGACATCACTTCCATTAGAATGTGAACTGCTGAGGACAGGAACCATGTTTTTGTCACTCCTTATCTCCCTGGCATTTAGAATGGTACTAGCATAGTAAGTCTTTAATAAATGTTATTGGTGATCATGATAATAATGATGAATATGTACCTAAGATGCAAGGAACACATTCACATCCCTTTTCTTCTCCACCCCATCCTAATTGGGGGATAGGGGAAAGGGGATGATGAAGAATAAGCATATGGTCTCTGAGGGACTAGAAATAAAGTATGGAGAGACTAGGCCTTCTAGCAGGACAAATGAGCCTTGTAAAACTCCATTCACCACCTATACATCCCCATCACATGATTGACACCTCTGATCTAAGTTATTTGAAATGACAATACTTTTGGATTGTGCCTGTTGATGAAGTCCAAGGTTAAACAGAACATATGATAGTATTCAGTGAACACCTTAGTTTTCATCATCACCAAAATAGAGTCTGCGCATGAAAAAATTATGCAGTAAGAGTTCAGGAATTAGTTCTTACCAGCTCCTGCTATGTATAGCTTCTAAGCAAGGTCCCTCAACTTCTTCCCTGATTCAAGGGGCCAGCCACTGAACTTCACTTGATAAAGTTATATCCAACTCTTCATGACCCCATTTAGGGTTTTCTTGACAAAGCTACTGAATTGATTTGCCATTTTCTTCTCTGAATCATCTTATGGATGAGGGAACTGAGGCAACAAGGTTAAATGGCTTATGCAGGGTCACCCAGCTGTAAGCATCTGAGGCTGCATTTGAACTCAGTTCCTGTCCCCAGAGCTGGCTTTAACCACTGCACCACCAATTTATATATAGTATTTTTTTTTTTCCCTGAGTCTGGGATTAAGTGACTTGCCCAGGATCACACAGCTAGGAAGTGTTAAGTGTCTGAGACCAGATTTGAACACTGGTCCTCCTGAATTCAGGGCTGGTGCTCTATCCACTGCACCACCTAGCTGCCCCCTATATATAGTCTTTTGCCAATTTCCTAATAAATATCTCCCTCCCATATCCTCTTATGTATGCATCCTTTTCACTAAGACCCTTTTCCAAAGGAAAAACGAATTACCCATAAGTATGAATTAAGGAGATCTTTGTAAGGCAAATGACTTGAGTAATATTTCCCAGCTTTTCAAAGGAAACCAAGTACAACCTGGTTGTATTTTATGAAAAGAATTGAAGGCAGAGATTCTGGAAGTGAAGATTAGAAATAACGGCTTATCTAAGTAATGGAATGGCTGGTGACTATCACTGGGGACTTTACCAATAATTAAAGCCCATTGACTGCAGAAGAGGTGTACATGAAGAATAACCTCAGCTTCTACCCTCCTGTTCTTTCTGTTTCCACCAAAATTTCTTTCAAAAACCCCTTGCAGTAGTGCAAGGTGAGAATAGGACCACAAATAAGGGTATATGGAAAAGCTTAAGGGAAGGGAAAGCAAATCCTACCAGAAAGAGAAGAAAGTTCTTGTTGTTATGACCATTCTCGATTAAGGGACAAATATAAATGTATGTCAGGACCAAGAAAGGCAGTATAACATAGTGGAGAGGGTGCAGAGGCTGACGTCATGGAAAATCCAGGTTCAAATACTGATTCAGATGCTTTTGAGCTTCTATGACTCCAGACAAGTGACTTAACCTCTCTGTGCCTCAGTTTCTTTATCTGTAACTCGATGACCTTTAAGGTCCCTTCAAACTCAAAATCTATGATTCTACTAACACCTGAAGTGTCAGCATGAATTTGTATGTAATAGTAAAAGAATGACATTCTCAGAGGATGTTATGTTAACTATTCTCGATTTCCTTCTTGGATTAGACTCCATTTCTGCTTGTTGCACTTATATTTGAGTGGGTACGCCTACACTTCCACACAGAAGTAAATACATAATCAGAATGTGCATAATTGTAGGTGTTTGCACTCAAGTACATCAACTAGGATATGCATTTTTCTTCTGCTTGAGCCTTTTCCTCTTATATTTTTTCCCCTGTTGGGTTCTTACCAAGAAATCAAAAGCAAAAAAGAGTTAGACTTCTCATGACAGTTCTGACTTTCCTACAGAAAGGAAGAATTTCAAAGCAGCACATCACTGACGAAAATGCTTATTAAAGATGCAGTAGAATCAATTGGGAGACTTGAGAGGAAAGCTTCCAAACAGTGTTAGGAATAGGTGTGTCCCCTGCCCATTCTGCCCCATGATTGCAGGAAAGGGCTTCTCTTCATTGAACCTCTGTTCACTGTACACTTGACCAAGGGTAAGGGAGCCCCAAATTTAAATGCACGCCACTAGTGTCAGATATGTAGTGTTGAACAATGACCTACAGGGATAGTGTGTCCTTGATCTTTTTGATGGTGGGTTGTTAAGGTTTCCACAGAGATAGCAGAGTGGGCTTTCTTTAATTCTCACCCGTGGAGAAAGAAGAGAGGCCGACTGTAGACTCTTACTGTCCATTTCTTTCCCCTGTTCAATAATCTGTGTGTGCTCATCCATGGCTCTGATGTGAGGTAAAGCATCCCATTGGAGTGGTATTTGAAGCTGAAATGACATGGCTTTATTTAGACTGTTGTCAACGTTACTGTGTATAGTGAAGTCATTCCTTGGCAGGTGTCCTTTTGCCTGTCAAAGGGGCAAGGAGATCATTGCACTGAAAAAATGAGGAGCTTGGGATAACTTGAGGTACATAATAGGGAAGTGGTTGCTGGAAGTAATGATTCATCATTTGGGATGCACTCACGACTGGAGCTATGCATATCTCACAATTTTTATACCCAAAGAAAAATTGCTATACATAAAAACTCTAGTTAGTCAAAAAGTTTACTTCTCTTGGTTACTTTCTTGATTTTTTTTCCTATTTTCAGTTATATCTGACTGTGACCTCATTTGAGATTTTCATGGTGAAGATATGGGAGTGGTTTACCATTTCCTTCTCTAACTCATTTTTCAGCAAACAGGGTTAAGTGACTTACCTGGGATCACACAGCTAATAAGTGTCCATGACCAAATTGAGAAGATGAATCTTTCTGACTCAAGCCTTGGCTCTCTTTCAACTGTGACATCTTTTTTGATTACTTGGTACTAATGAGAAATAATTTAAATTTAAGAAAATAAATCCCTTCTTAAATATGTATGTATTATATATGTAGATGCATTTGTACATATGCATATATGTGTGTTACAGCTAAGGAGAAAACACTAGCCAATGTCTATATCAGGAAAGAACAATTGGTAGATTTATATTTAGACTTCTGTTTCTACATATAATGTGCCATCAAATATTGTTAGGTTTTTTTAAAGTTAAAATTAAGGGCAGCTAGGTGGTGAAGTGGATAGAGCACCAGCCTTGAATTTAGGAGGACCCGAGTTCAAATTTGGTCTGAGACACTTAACATTTCCTAGCTATGTGACCCTGGGCAAGTCACTTAACCCCAGCCTCAGGGGAAAAAAAAAAGTTTAAATTAAGTCCTATGTCTCCATAATGAATATGTAAAAATATTAGCTAGACCTGGTTCTTTGTTGTGAAAGGGTGCTTTATCATTTAAACACATAAGATATGGCTTATAAAGGGGACTGAATGTGGATCATAACATAGTATTTTTACCTTTTTTTGTTGTTTGCTTGCTTTTTTTTTTCTCATTTTCTTTCCTTCTTTGATTTGATTTTTCTTATGCAGCATAATAATTGTGGAAATATATATAGAAAAATTACACATGTTTATCATATATTGGATTACTTGCTATCTAAGGGAGGGCATGAAGTGACTGGAGGAGAAAAAATTTGGAACATAAGGTTGAATGTTGAAAAATATCTATGCATATATTTTGAAAATAAAAAGCTTTTAAAAAAATAATAGTTATTCATAATTTGTTAAACCATTTTCATCATTTATTTTATAGTTAATACCCACTTCTTGTGGAGCTCCAGACATAATTTCATTTTTCCTGAGTACTCATGAGCTGAACTGAACCAGAATACTTTAGTAATCAAGTGTACTTCAAAGAAACAAATGATATATTTTGGTAACAAAAAAAAAAAAAAAAAAGTAAACAAACCCTAACTTGTGAATTTGCTAACTATTGTTCCCTACTGTAAGCACTAGTGAGTGTTTGGGTTTTCACTAAGATAAAACATGAGTATATTGCCTGTGAGAGAGCTAGAGAAATAAATTGGGTATCTGGAGGTTTGGGGAGAAATTGGAAAATCCTTTTTCTTTGAAGTAGATTTCTCCCTGGGGAGTTATATGTATCCATTCTGAAGTCTAAAGATCAGAATATTGAATTCATTTTGCCTATTTTCATGTAATTCCTAGAAACAAGTGACAAGAACCCATGTTGCCAGTTTCAGATTAAGAAATAAAGAGGATAAGGCCATTGTGTTTTTGTTGTGGGTTCTTTTTCTGGAGGGGTATTTTAACATCCAGTTTCCCAAACTATATTTTGTAACCTCATATAGAATCTGGTAACTGAATGTGGGGGTTGCAAAATCATGATCTGTTGTCAGTAAATGTTTGATTTGCATGCCTATTTCACATATTTATATACCCCGGGTCACATAAAAATTTCTCAGGGAAAAAGAAGTTGCAAGTGAAAAAAGTTTAAGTCCTGATTTAAGGTACAATAAATGGCTGATCGACAAAATAAGTCAATACCCTTGATTGCTTTGCTACACTATGTTCTTGACAGCTTCTCATTTCCCTAAAATCTTAAAATAAAGAAAATGGGCACATATGTTCTATAAATGTTCTTCTGTGATCTTGCTACTTTTGGAAAGAATTATTAAGCAATAATATGTAATGTCTTCTCTGGCAACTATCTACAAAGGGGATATTACTGATTCTAAAGGGACTGAAAAAAGAAGTGTAGAATGAAGAATAGTTCTCTCTTTAACCCAACTTTGCACAGTTTATTTTTAAGTGGGTGGTGTTTGGAATATGGGGATGAGAAGGAGAGTTCTCCCCTAAGTGGAGTTCTAATTTGAGGCCTAAATTAATGCATACCTGAACAGGTGACATTATCCAAATGATAAATTACTATAGGTGCAGGTCATTGTATTCATAAGGGTGATTTATGACCCAGGTTTGGGAATGAACATAAAAAGAGATACTTAAATGTAACCATTTCAAAGATAAGTTACTCAGTTTTGTGCTATATTTAAAGAAATGAGGTATATCTTCCTCTTGTCACACATGTCAAAATAGATTAGCTCAGCTTTTAAAATTTTAAGTAGGCAATTAAAAAACCAAATGTATGTTACAAATAAGACAGATAATACCTTTGCGGTCTCTTTCTTCTTCCTTTATTTAAAAACACATAAACACAAGTAACATAAAGGAAACTTGAGTGATCTGTCTGTACTCTCTTGACATAGGCCTGTTCACATTATCATAACCTTTTGAGGCTAAGAAAGAAAACTTTCATTGATTTCCTACCTTATTATAAGGAATAGTGTCCTAACTCATCATTATAGACTTATCATTATAGTCTGGAAAATACAAAGATAGTTTTGCATTAATTACAATTAATTACAAGATTAATTTATATAATATCAGTGTATAAAGGAGAGGGGAAATGAGAGACTGACAGATTCATAAAATTAGCATAGATTTGTCTATAATAGTTGTTTGTTTTTTTGTTTATTTCTAAGCATGAAAAGTTATACTTTCCAGTTATTGAGAATTAATGTGAGAGTGAAAAGAGTCCTATATTTGGAGTAAGGAGAGATTCTATATTTGAATTCTACTTCTGACACTGACTGACCATTGGATGATGGATAAATTATCTCTCTGAGCCTCAGCTTCCTCACTTGTAAAATAGGGAAAAAACTACTTGTAGTACAAATACCATAGAACCATTTTGAGGATAAAAGGATGATAGATGTAAAAGGCTTTGCAACGTATATCATTGTATAAAAATTCCAGCTATTTTTATTAACTATCTTTTGGTACATGTGTTCTACTATTCATTAAGTGCACAATAGAATAAAGGAAAGAAGCAGATGTTGTAGAATGCTTAGTATAATTCTTGTTCAACCAAAGGAAGAGAAAAGTGGATCTAGACTTTTCATTGGGTTATCTGTAGAGAAAAGGAGAAAAGACAAAAAGGTTTCTCCTCTTCTTTTTCTTCTTCCTTGCATGAGTTCTCCCCAGAAAACTCTTAATTCATTTGCTCATGGCTTTGATCATAGTTTAGTTGTGAATCACCAGAATAAATAAAAATAAGTTTAGATAATGGAATTTTTAGCTAGTGGGATATTTTTTTAGATGACAAAAAGAGAGAAATAGGCTATTTCTGAAGCTAGCTTTCTTTACCTAGAATTAGAGCATTCATGGGCAATTTCCATTTTACACTGCTAAACTGGGGTGTGCTGGAGCCAGCCTGCTCTTATCAGCTTTGGAGAGCAGATTGTAAAAGTTGTTAGGAAAGCTCACAACCACTGGAATCAGGAAGACCTGAGTTCAAATTCTACCTCAGGGGACAGTTAGATGGCGAAGTGGATAGAGCACCAGCCTTGAATTCAGGAAGACCTGAGTTCAAATCTGGTCTCAGACACTTAACACTTCCTAGCTGTGTGACCCTGGGCAAGTCACTTAACCCCAGCCTCAGGGAAAAAAAAAAAATCCTACCTCAGCCACTTACCAGCTGTGTGACTCTAAACAAATAAGTTAACCCTGTTTGCCTCTGTCTCCTCATCTATAAGATGAGAAGGAATTAGCAAATCATTCCAAGAAATGCTAAAAGGGACAAGATTAAAACAATAACAACAAGCATAGACATTGGAAATAAGCAAAATAAGGCTTTATTTATTGTTTTGTTGATCATCTAGAAAATGATAGGGAAAATGTTAGTCATTTGGGTTAAACTTAAAATTACGCCTTGCCTAATTTTTTTTTTTCCCCAGTTGTCAAACACTTACCAGCACACCCCGCTGAAAATCATCCATAAAAATGAAGAGAAGTTCCAAACAGGCCTTAGATTTTTAACATTTGCCATTTTGGCAGTGAGACTGGGAACGATTTTTCAAATGTTTTAAATAGGAAAACAATGTTGGTGTGGGAGGGGAGCCATTTCAAGATGGCATTTTTTTCTGTTTCTGATTGCCCAGATCAGATTCACATCCCAAAAACACATAAGCCACTGAGACTTTAATTTCTTTTCACGAGGTGTTTCTTTATCTAAAACAAAAAAGTGTGCATTCTCTCCTTATATAACGTACTCTCCTCTAAGCCCTGCGGGCAGGGTAGGGTCTGAATGCTAAGGTACGGGACACTGCTTAGAATAATACTTTGTGAGGTATAGTACTTTGCTGATCCCTTTTCATTCAAAGTTCCCAGAACTTTATCTAGAGGCAATATGATTAATCTTTTTTTTTTTTTTTTTTTTTTTTTTGAGGGAGGGAATGAGGCTCTTGGCTTGAATTGCCCAGACTGCTCTTACAATGAGAAAGGAAGCCAAGCCTGCATTTGCGTTCCAGATACCTAGCTTAATAGGCTGTGTAGGAGATTATCTTTCTCTTAATGATTAAAAGAGATAGTGCCTTATTGGAAAACCCTGAAACTGCCTTCACTTTATTCTGGGTTTATAGAATGGACACTGTCCATGAGATCCTTTGGGTTAAAAGTCCCTGCACTGAGAAGTATGTTAGATGCAGCAGCCAATGAGAGTCCAGTTCTCAGAACAACCATAGGCTGCTCTGCCTCCTGCCAATCCTGCACATGGCTAACGGACTTTCAGAAATCCATGATGGAGGTTTGCAATAGAATGGAGGTTTCCCTGAGCTCTATGTGCACAGGCAACATCAGACACAACCTCCTAGGAATTCCATAAGAAGCGGGTTCTTACTGCCAAATTTTTCCATCTGTCTTCTTCCCCCTGTCCTTACATAGAGAAGAAAGAGAAAATAGTAACGTTCCTTTGGTCCTCTGTTTGCAAGGCATTTTCCTCACAGTAAAGGAAGGACAGATGAGGAAACCAAAGGCTCAGAGAGGGACAAAAGGCCTTCAGGGTCATGTAGCGGCTAGAAAATATTGGACATCGAACATGAATTCCAGGTCTTTTTCCCCCCTGAGGCAATTGTGGTTAAGTGACTTGCCCAGGGTCACACAAAATTCCAGGTCTTTTAATGCTAAGCCCTAGGTCAGGATTTCTGTGACTAGCACAGAATCTCAGAGTTGGAGGAAATCTCAGAAGCCATCTAGCTCAGTGCCTAAATTACTATCACTCTTCTAAGGTCTTGGGCAGTTCTGAAATCAGAAGACCTGGATTCAAATCCTGTCTCTGCTCTTTACTATTTGTGTATTCTTAAGCAATTTACTTACTCTCTTGGACTTCAGTGTCTTCATCTGTAAAATGAGGAGATTGGACTCAATGGCTGCTGAGATCTCGATTTATGATTTTATTCCTTCAAGGCTAAATCCTAAGAGTTTGATTTTGCTTTTCATTTTACCTATCTATCCATCCATCTATTTCTATCTATCTACCTATGTTTGGACCTTGCTGTTGCTAAGAACATACAGGAACATTGATTCATTGACAAGGCTAGAGAAGTATTAACAACTTAACAATATGTTGGTTTTGAATGCTGTTAATTTTGTGATAAATAAGAAAGTCCTACCTACCTACCATTGATTCTTAGAGTGTTCTGGAAAAAATATCACAATTTGAGATGTTATCACTCATGGCTCTGATTCCACTTCTTGGCCCAAGGTTTCTTAAGATCATTCTTAGACTAGCTAGCCATTGATATAGGGAGAATAGGTATGCTTTGTAGGATTTGACGAAACCAGTCCAATCCAACAAGCATTTATTAAGTAGCTTCCATTTTCAAAACACTAAATATACACAAACTAAAATATAAGCAGTCTCTGCCCCTCAAGGGGTTTACATTCTGCTGGGAATGTACAATATGTAAACAGAGAAGTGAATTCATGGTAATTTGAGAGGGAAGAGAATACCGGATCAGAAGCATGAAGTAGGAGGTAAAGAGGCAGGCAGCACATAAGTTAAGCCTTGAAAAAAAGTTAAAGATTCCAAGCCTTTCTGTCTCTGTCTTATCATAACTCTATTCTCCTTTACTCTTTTATAGATAAATCAAGAAGAGAAGGTACCTTGTTTCCATTTCTAGGACTAGTTCTTTTTTTGCAAATAGTTCACCTTCCACAAATACCTTGCAGTCTCCTTGCCTCCCTCCCAATCCAACTTCCAATAATACTTCCCACTAACCTGTCATGTTGCTTGAGATGTCACCATGGAAAATTTAATCCTTTGAGGTAGGCATTGCCTTTGTTCAACTGTGAATATCATCAGTCATTAAAATCTTACTGCAAATTCTTTAAGAGCCTTTCCAGCATAATGGCTACTCAAGAGCATATTTTGACAAGGAAAATAAAGAGAATTTCTGAACCCATATATTATTTAGGTAGGGCCCTTAGTTGAGGCCTGGACAGTTAAAGAGAGAAAGTAAAGGTGTCTGGCAGATATGGTATGACATGAGAGAGAAGGGCATTAAGGAAGAGATCTGTTTTCCTACAGCAGGCACAGGTGATGTTTTTATTACTGTACAGTAAAACTTAACTATCCAGAACTCAAATCAATTTGGATAGTTGAATTTTTTAGATATTTGAGGTTTTATACCTTTAACCACATTTAAAAAAATTTTCCCACCTAAATGGAAGTCTGTTTTTTTTTTTCCTTCCTAAAATGTACTATGCATTTCTTGCCTTCTTAAAAAAGAGAGCATATTTATTGATTTATTCAGTGTAAGGCAAAACTTGGCAACTTCCTCCTCTAATATAGATCAACAAACAATTCCTCTATAGCTAATTGTTTACAGAGCTATTGGGGGCAATCCATTAATCAACAAACATTTATCAAGGAGACAAAAAACAGTCCCTGACTTCAAGAAGCTTACAATCTAATGGGAGAGACAACATGAAAACAAATATTTACAGAGCAAGCTATGTACAGGATAAATAAGTTGTAGAGGCATTAAAATTAAGAGGGGGTTGGGGAAGCCTTCCTATAGAAGGTAGGATTTTATCTGCAACTTGAAGAAAACCAGGGAGTAGAGAAGAAGGGAGTCCAGGCAACAGCTAAAGCAAATGTCCCAAACTGAGAGATGGAGTACCTTGTTCATGGAACAGGATAAAGGCCAGTGTTGTGAATCAAAGGGTACATTAGGGAAAAATATATAAGAAGATTTCAGGGGGATAGATGATGGGGGACTTTGAATGCCAAACAGAGCATTTTGATCCTGGAGTAAATAAGAAACTACTGTTTATTGATTTGGGAGGGGAAGGAGTAACACAAACCTGTTCTTTAGGGCAATAAGATTATGTCATCTCTCTGTGACAATACAGCTAGCATGGGTCAGAGGCGGCCCTTGAACCCAGGTTTTCCTGAATAGAGCTGATCCTCTATTCATTTCCTTATTCTTACCTAAATAGAGGAGGCTGAATACAATTTGCCTATTCCAAATAACTGAGTCATCATTAACAACTGCCAGTTATTCCCTTTCACTGAGCTACCCTTAAAAGCTGCTAAAGTACATCAAGCTATTCACTACTACTCCAAATTTTCATATTTTTCCAGTTTCTGTGCTTGCTTTTTGTAATATTTCTATATGATCAAAAGATTCAATTCTTGTAAAGCACTTTAAAAACTTTATAATATATTCCATAAATATTAACTGTTATCATTTTTATTAAAGTCAGTATTGCAACAAAAATAGAGGATGACATGAAAAAATCTCTGGGATAATCCTTTGGTTCTAGAGTTCTAAGGAATAGCTGCTTGAGGGGAGATTGGTTGTATTCCTAGAAGTCAGAGAATGGGGTGCTGGTGGAACTTTGATTACCCTTGAGACAGAAGCTATAGGGAGAGAGTCTGGTCCTCTAATTTCATTGGTAGAGGCAACAACTGCCTAACACGATAAGTAACAGAATAGGTGAGGATCTTTATTGGTTCAGAAGGTTTCCATCCTGAAAGATTAAATTATCAATGAAATCACAAGTTTGGTTCCCCTTCTCCCAAAATACGGATGAATAGCAAGATTCTTCTGATCATTTTTTCCATAGTTGTGTGCTAGAAGTACCTATGGGTTCACTATTTTTTAAGTACCACTTAGAGTCCTTGGCTGGGCTAGTAAGAGTTAACATCTCATGTGCAGGGTGTGAGAAACCTTACATAACTCATTCAGTCTCATCTCAAGGGTGTTTTTATGTACACTCTGCCAGAACTAATTTCACGGTTTTAAAACAACTCGTGGTACCAAAAGAATTCATAATGAACAGCCACAAGATATGATTGTTTCCCATTTTCAAGGAAAAACCTGTAGCTCCCTGGGACTTATTAAGAATCATTTCTTAATTAAGCCCACAACGTAGGCCTGAAAGAAAGAAAGCTTACTGCTGCTATCACCCTCACAGATGTGTATACATGACTGCAGAAAGTTCACTTTTCATAAGAGCCTTGAGGACTTCCCTTCATTCCTTCTTCCCCTTCCTCCCAATCCAGCTATTTTAACTATCTTTTGCTTAAAGTCAGTTTACCATTGAAAGAAACTATAAATCTGTGGGCCATACTAGTACAAACTCATCCTACACACATTGTGTTTGTTGTTTCTCAGAAGGGAAAATGAGCCCAGGGTTGTATTTTGGTGCTGAGCAAGGGGTCTTTTCCAAGGAAAATAACAAAACAATCAATCAGGTGAAATCTGCATTCACAGCCTTGCAGCTTGGGCTGTTTTGTAGAAATGCAGGATTTAGAGTTATAAAGAACCCTTGCACTCCAGTATTCTTGGGGCCATAGATTAAGAATTGAAACAGACCTCAGAGGTCATTGAGGAAAGCTTGTACACAAAGATGAAGCCCCTTACCTCCAAAAGAATCAAAGCTATTTTCTCCAGGTTTTTCTTATAAACCAAAGCTTTCACTCCACTTCCACACAACACACACACACACACACACACACACACACACACACACACACACACACACCATTGGGAAACAGATTTGCTTTGTTGCTCCATCAAGGCACACAATGTTCTAAGCAAAGATACAGAATACCTGTCAGCTCCTTGGGATGTTTTCCTCTTCGTGACAAAAGTTTATATTCCATGATTCCAGCAAGTGATTTGGGAGGAGGGGGTGACTCAATCAATCAAACTTCTTCCCTCTGTTCCCTATCAACATTTAAAGGAGTTACCCCTTGTTTTCTTCTTCATACACCATAAAATTATGTAGGCAACTAGGTGACATAATGGTTAAAGCTCTGGACTTGAAATGAAGACTGACCTGAGTTCAAATCCTACCTCAAACATTTACTAGCTCTGTATGACTCCAAGTAAGTCCCTTAATCTCTCTCAGACTCTTTTTCCTTATCTGTAAAATGGGGATAATAAAAGAACCTACCTTATAGGATTACTGTGAAAATCAAATAAAATTACATTTTCAAAGTGCTTTAAAATTTTTAAAGCACTACAAAAATACTAATTGCTAAATATGTAAACATGTGTTATCCATTTTCTTTTCTCAGAACATAAGATAAAAATAGGGGAGTAGGGAAGAGGGGAAACCAAGGAAACATGAGGATGATGGGGACAGAAGGTCTGAGAAGAGGAAGGGAAAAGCCTGGGTACTAGGAGGAGGAAGAGCATTGTGACTTAGAGATATTTCCTGGATAATTTAATTTGAAGGAAAGGAAATGCTTTCCTGAAGGAAAGAAAAGGGAGAAGGAAAGGGAGAGATGCTACTTGGAACTGTAGTTGTATCCATTTATTGACTCAAATTCTAAAGCTTCATGGTGAAATAGTTTTTGTGTCATGATAGATTACTAGGCTTCTTAGATTAAAGTTCTCTGGGAAGTTTTTTTCTTATCCCTCACTTGGTAATGACTTTTCCCCTCAAACCTCCTGTTACATGTTTTATAAGTTTCCAATGCACTGATATAATATAGCAAACTGTGATAGTATCTTATCCACATATTTAACTGTAAGCTACCTGAAGGTAGGGACTCTATATCCTGTCAAAAAATGTATGCTTTACCTACTGTTTAGAATGATCCTATGCTTGCAATAGACACTTAATAAGTGCTTATTGCGTCAAATTGATTTGAAAAGCTTGTATCTTTTCAGTGCCTCGCTTAGTACAGCGTCTCACATATAGTAACTGCTTAATAAGATGCTTATTGACTGGACGATTGGTTTATTGACTTATTGAGCTGGCTAGCAACTTACAATCTAAATAACCAGCAAGTCTTCAACATAGGGTGAGAGAAATGAGGAACTCTTTGGAAGTTTGATCATTATTGTTGAAGAAAGTCACTAAAAATCAAAACAGGAAGCAGAAGCCACCACGTGCTTGTGTGTGTGTGTGTGTGTGTGTGTAGAGGGGTAAAAGAAAGAGAAGAGGGAGAGAGGAGGAAAAGACTGAGACAGACAGAAGGAAGAAAGAGGGAGGGAGGGAAAGAGAGAGAAAGAGAGAGAGAGAGAGGGAGAGGGAGAAGGGGAAAGAGAGAGAATAGTAGCTTCTGCTTCCTGATTTGATTTTTAGAGATCTCTCTCTCTCTCTTTCTCTCTCTCTCTCTCTCTCTCTCTCTCTCTCTCTCTCTCTCTCTCTCTCTCTCTCTCTCTCTCTCTCTCTCTCTCTCTCTCACACACACACACACACACACACACACACACACACACACACACAAAGCTTTTTATATAGAGTGTCCTGAAATTCTTCTTATAGTTTTAAACTATTGAAGCTTACAATAAGCTGTTAAAGGTGAAACTAAGACTTTTGGACTACTCTGAATATACATATATATTCATGCACAAACATGCACACAAGGACACATGCACTCACAAACGTATACATACATCCTATGTACATAAGTGTACAAGAACACATGTGTGTTCACGCTATACATGCAGGGCTGGAGTTAGGTTTCATGGGAGAGTTCCCAGTAAGGAAGAAGGCCAGAGCCAGTTTTTGCTGAGGAGGTTTTGCCCACCAGGGGATGAAGAGTCTGGCCATTGGACCAGGGGTCCCATCTCAGAGCCCTTCACGGGGCTCCTGCCCCCCACCCCCAGAAACACCCAGGCTGTTTTCAGCTAGGAGAGCTGCATGTCCTCTCCCCATGGGGTGTATCACAGAGCGTGGGTGGAGTCTTTTGGCACTTAATGGAGTCCCAGTGCTGTAATGCCCAAGTTATGAATCTTTATAGGCGTCAAGCCTTAAAGAATTAAGTTTCCATGATCTCTTCGTGAAATTAGTAAGGAACAGGCATGGGCAGGGGGTAACATTTCTGCCCCACAGAACCCAGGCTTTGGGCTGTATCAGACAAATGAAGATTTTTTCACACTGGGATTTATTTGGTTGAAAGCATGAAAGTGTCGAGACAGATCTCCAAGACTAAGCTGCTTTTGAACACAGATATCAAGAACGTGGAAAGAAGGTTTAAGGGATGCTTTGAGCAAGGAGGGTTTGGGGGAAAGGGAGCGAAGGAAGGTGGGATAGTTTTTCCCAAATCTAATTAATTCTAGACTTTTCACAGTCAGAAACAAAGCATTCTTCTTTGACTATTAGTGACTGATGGCTCAGAACAACCTGGTATCATTTTGAAAATAGACCATGTCCTATGCTAGATACTTGCAAGTAGTCCGCATGAGCTGGCCTTCAGTGGTTCAACTGTCTGACTTCAGTGACAGCTGAATAACAGAGGGCAGGCTTCAAACTCTCTGCCTATTTATTTACTCCAGAATTTTTGTGTGAGCTTTTTGTTTTTCTTTCTCATTTTTCGAAGGGCAGCAGCATAATATTAAGTACAGTGTTCCTAAGGTGCCTGTTTTAGAAACTGTCTAAAGTACAGTTTAAAAATATAAACAATGTGTGCACTGCCTTACGTACTCCAGGTAAGGAAGAAGAGAGAGCCTATTAACAAGGCAAATCTAAACTGGGATGTGTGTGTAGGAGGGAGGCAAGGAGAAAGACTGCAGTGGAGTAAGCAGAAAATTATTCAGCACTTCTCTGCTCTATTCATTAAAGCAATGGTGTTAGGCACTGAAATGTTCTGTTTCAGTCAGACCTTTATTTCATTTATGTCAGTATTTGTAAATAATTATCTTAACGTGACATTTTAAGTAGACTTGTTTTCAAACACAGCACTATGCACAATGACTGCTTTCCGAAAAATAATGAACACACAGCATTCACCAAAACAATTGACTTTTTTTTTCTCCATTTACCTTTCTAAGACATTGCATGTTTTTCTTGCAAAGATACTGCCTTTGAGAGACATATATTGTTTGGCTGTCTTTAGGTCACTTCATAGAGGCTGCTGGGAAATCTCCCACACTTCACTTGGCAGAGTTGATTCTCAGAAAACAGGTTTAGCATCCTATGGTACAGAGCATGACAAAATCATTCTTAATCTACCAGGGTCAAGAAGGTTCCATTGTTTGAGAAACAGAAAACATCTTTAAAAGGTCACAGAGCATTAATCCTGTGAAAACCCCAAGAGCAACTTTCGAGGAATATGGTAGCCAATAAGCCTTAAGGTCTAGCAGGGCCCAAGTTCATCTCTGAAACAAATCACTGGAAAACTCTTGGAAGTCTCAGGAATCCTCCCCCCAGTGAAGAATGAAAGCATTGAATATTTACCAGCTCCTAGTCCTTGGGGGTTCTCAGATAGGCACTGCTTGTACAATGAACTTTTGTCCTTTTCAAAGTGTAATCCTATTTGATTTTAAAGCAGTTCATTAGTGTTAAAAATGGCTTAAGAGCCAGGGGGAAAAAAATCTGAAAATTAAGAATCTGAACCACCTCAAAGAGTCTTTAGGTCGTACCTGCCATATTTTCTTATACAACATCCTTATAATACATTGAAATGGGGGGGAACAAAGGCAGAAGCATTTATGAAGTATCAGGCACTCTGTTATGCACTTTACAATTATCTTCACTATATCCCTGTGAGGTATCTTTTTTGTACAGTTGAAGAAAGAAAGGTAGACAGTGATTGAGAGCCTTGTCCAGAATCACAGTTGAGAACCGTCTGAGGCAGATTTTGAATTAAGGTCCTTCTGATCCACCCCCTACCTCCAACCCAATGCTCTGTCTGTTACACTATATCCACTGTTCTCTACCTAGCTGCCCCCACATTTATATTTTTCAAAGCACTTGCACGGACTTAAAAGCTCTATGAAGGAGAGAGAATGGGTGTGGTTTTTCTTTATGAATAAGAAAACTGAGGTAGAAGAAATCAAGGGATTTATCTGCAGTCACACAGCTGATGGCACAGCCAGGGATAGAACCCATGTCCCGGGTTTCCCCTTCCACACGTTTTGTGCGCCTTGTCCTAAAAAAGAAAAAGAAAAGAAGAAGAAAAAAATCTCAGCCAACTTTTAGTGCCCTTTATGGCCTAAGAAAAGGTCACAGAGACCCCTCTGGTATCATTGAGGTGGAAAAAAGAGAAAGGTGGTGCTTTCTAGTGGCAGGGTTGGTAGAAGTGCCCATGAAACACTGGCACCCGCTGACAACTGCAAGACACAGCATGAGCTGTTGTGAAATTACAGGCAGCCCAGAAGTTTCTTTGTTGAGAAGCCATGTACCACCTACAACAGGAGTGTGCTTTATTACTCAACATGGAGCTGCTTGGAATGTTTGCTGAGATTTGAGGAACAGCACAGGGGAAAATCCTATCAGTGCAAAGCCACAGTGGGCTGGGCAGTGGTGGGATCCTGGTAGGAGGCTTGGGCTTGGGCATATGTTAGCCAGTAGGCGGAGGGATTTCAAATGGACAGAGGCCAGTTAGAAACTGGGATTTCATAGGGGCTTCCAAAAACACTCCAAAGTCTACACAGTTCACAGGAGGGAGCAGTTCAACTGAGAAGCTGTGGGTCTCCCAGGCAATGCAGTTTCTCAGTTTGAGTTTTTTCTTTAAATCATGATTTCCCTGGAAGCAGAGCCATAATAGACTCCCATGGGGCACCCCATAGGAAATTTTGGGTGAGACACTCAGTTGAGAAGAGACTGGCTATTCTAATTTGCTACATATACCACTCTAATAGCATTTTAATAGTGGGGGGGAAATATCAGATTAAAATGTATTTCAAGAATTGCCCATGTTTAACATTTATTGGATTACTTGATGTCTAGGGGGAAGTGTGGGGGAAGAAAGGGAGAAAAATTTGTTAAGACAAGGTTTTTCAAGGGTGAATGTTAAAAATTATCTTTGCATATATTTTGAAAAGAAAAAGCTATTATTAAAAATAAAAAAAGAAAAAGCTATTATTTTTAAAATGTATTTTAAGATGAACCTTGAAGAGAAGAAATCACAATAGAGACAATGGAGAAGGGGTGGATAGGAGTGATGGTAGGGGCTGGGATGTTTTGTGGGCCAGTTTGTATATATTTAATGGGTGAGTTTATTTTTATTTTGTGGTTTCCTCCTCTCCCTTCCCTTTCCTCCCTCTCTCCCCAAGTGACCAGGCCTGGCCTAGTCAGTTCTGTGATTCCTTGTGCAAACTGGAGAAGCCTCTAAGAGCTAAGTAAGGTGCAAGGGGAGAGCCCCCACCAGTGATAAAGAGGGTTTTTCTCCACTGGTGAGGAGAGTTTCTCGGGAGCAAGCTTAATCCATGACTATTAGGGACTGAGCTATTGTCCCCCTGACCTTTGCCTTGTAAGAGGATTATTAATTAGCAAATCTGTGATTCTTCTTCAAGGAAAAAAAAAAATTCCTCTCCTCCCTCCTCCACCTCGGGCCTCCCTGTCCCCTGACACCCTCCCTTGGACCGTCAGCCTTGCGCATCAATATTTCATTTTGGAGAGCCTTGTTTGATGCCAGTTCTGCTTATTTGCTTCGCAGGAATTGCAGCCATGCTCTGTAGGTCTGTCAGTATGTAAATTAAACCGAGCATAGATAGCTTTGTGTTGCTTAATGTTCAGCTGATAAAAATTAATGTGGTGTGAAATGAGTATTTTATCTGACTACAGATACAGTGACGGAGTTAATTAGACAGGCAGAGGAGAGATGTGATTAACCATACAGGGCCCTCTCATCAAGGGGTGGCCTGCCACTGCACCGGAGAAGGAAGGCTCGGCAGGCTTGGGTGGGCAGTCTGATGGTAATCGGCCTTGGCAGCAACTCCGAGCCAGCCCAGGGAGCAGGGTGCCCTCCTTGCGCAATCAGAGCCGACGGGCTGAGCTGCGGCAGGAGTGCTGACGAGGGCACGTCTCATGCCCTGGGTCCATGGGAGGCAGGGGACAAAGCCAAGTGCTTCCAGCACTCCCTGGAAAGCACGGTCCTCAGCATTCCCTGGGCCTGCCCAGCCTGGCTCTCCGGGGAATCATTTTAGAGAGAGGAGATTTGTTCTTAAAGAAGTGAAGAGGGAAGAGAGGCTAAAATCAAACCCTTGCTGGAAAGGCCTGTTGGTTAGCTAGGAATCACTTACCACAAAAGAAACAGCAAATTCTCTATCTCTATCTCTGGTTCTCTCTCTGTTTCTCTCTCACACAACACACACACACACACACACACACACACACACCAGACTATATTCTAAATCGGTATTGCCTTCACTGACATAGATCACAAGTTCTCTGTGACTCAGTGGAGGGTCTTTGAGAGTAGCTGGGGCCAAAACTTTCACCATTTATCTGCCATTTTCATGTTTATCCTTTCTGAACTGAGTTGTGCTAGTCTCAGATGTCAGACCCACAGGCCATCAATTGACCCATATTTGAAGTCTCTCCAAGTTTGGGGGGACCTGCGAAAAAGCCTGCATAGCCTTAAAAAAAAAAAAAAGCCCAGGGTCACCTCCACACCATGGTGACACATCTCTTCAGGATTTTGTCGAGTTGTGTTCCTACCAATAGACATGCAACAAATCTATATTTAAAAATAAAATTATGTTTAATTTAACTTTGCATGTGGTGGCTTTTGCCCTTTCTTGTACAGAGCAGCTTCCCTATTAGAAAAGGAAAAAAACCAGAACTCTTCAGTGCAGTGAAGAAGTAGAACCCAATGGGAAGATGGTGAGATTTGGAGTCAGAGGATGTGGGTTCTAGTCCTACCTCTGGCATCAGTTCCCTTTATGACCTTTAGCAAATAACTTGCTCTCAGTTTCCTCACCCATAAAACGAGGGTATTAGAAGTGATGTCCCATAAGATCACCTATCATGACAGAGGATCCATGATCCCATTTGGGTGACTCATGACGATAATCTCAGGTACCTACCTAAGTCAGCTGGGTAAACTTCCATTCATTTAGTCATTTCCTCGCTCAAAGATTTGGAGGCACCTGGTTCTGAGGAAGGCACAGTTCATGCCCTATGACCATCTAGTCCTTTCTGTCTCTACTCTTAGAGTTGCTTAACGATTTCCATTGTGATAGAGAGAATCTTTTACCTAGAGGCCCACAGGTGCCATTAAGTAAGAACTTGGACTTCTGAGTCATTAAACTTGGGTCCAACCAGGTGAACATGAGGTCAGAGAGCTCCTATTTATATTCTATCTAAGTGGCTATGGTCAGAAAATGGAGTGGTCCATGATGGGTAAGCCAGTAGTAAATTCTGCCTTGCATCTGGTGGAATGTGCCCTCTTGGGTAGCCTATGGCTTTGTCACTCTTATGACTTGCCCCTAGGGTTTACTCTCATCTGGCCAATACATAATGACCCTACTTCCTAAGCCACACTTTCCTTCTTAAGACCTTTACTCCTCAGTATGTATAATGGAAATATTGGAAGTCAGGAGACCAGAGCCCTCATTCCAGCTATGACCTTAAGGAGCTATGTGGCAACTATGGAGACTGAATATAAATCAATACATGCTATGTTCACTCTTTTTTTGTTTGTTTGTTTTTTCTTTCATGGTTTTCCCCTTTTGTTCTGATTTTTCTCTCCCGACATGATTCATAAGGAAATATATATATTTTTAAAAATCCATGTACATGTATAACCAAAAAAAAAAAAAAAGTTATTTTTATGTAACTAGGGAAAGTTTAAATTTAAATTAAAAAAAAAAAAAAAGCTATGTGACCTTAGAAAAGTCCTTTAATTTTTCCAGGCCTCAATTTCCTTATCTGTAAATGTAGTATTTAGGCAGAAACTGTCTAGATCTGCCATAATATGAATCTATATTGTAGCTCTTTGCCCATGTCCCAGGATAGACTCATTCTCCATTACTTCCTGGCAAGCTCTACTCCATCCATCATTTCTAGCTTACACACACACACACACACACACACACACACACACACACACACACTGCTGAAACTTTAGATTCCACCACCAAGAAACTACAATAGATGAGTTTTTACTTTATCATGTCTGGGACCAGGCCTCCATGATACTTGTTAGTTATCTGCACACTATATTTAATCCGTGCTGTTCATCATCTCTTATTCTTCACTTATCTCCAAGGTTTTAACCTTGGACTCTACCTCTTGAACACTAAGCTCTAATAAGTGAATTTTTGCCTTATGTTTCCCAACACCAGAATCTATGCTATTTCCCAGCATCTCCACCATGCTTCCCTGGATCATTCCCTTTTATGTATTGTCTCCCCCAGGTAGAATGTCAACTTCTTGAAGGCAGAAACTCTTTTGATCACTTGTATTTGGATCCCTCCAGTACAGTGAAAATAAGAGAAGGGAATACCCTTTTATTAAGCATCTATGTGCCAGGCACTGTGCTAAGCACTTTACAGATATTATCTCATAATAAAGGATTACCCCAATGAAGGGAACATGCTTAGGGCCAACAAATACTTTGTCTAAGTCCTTTCTTACCCCGGTGATATACCCTGTAAATAAATACACAGGCTCTTTGTAATTTCTGTTTCATAAGGATCTACGCCTTCGGTATCAAGTCCTGTTTTTCAATCAGGTTGAACAGGTATATCTACTACTGTCAACAAGATGCATATGCCAGATTAGCTGGATATTGTCTTCCCTATTAGAATGTAAGCTGCCTGAAGCCAGGGACAATGTTTTTGCCTTTTTTTGCCTTTTTTTGTCACCAGCATTTAGCAAGCATCCAACATCTAGTAAATTCTTAATCAATGCTCATTGACTGATTTAGTGCTCCTCTATCCAGTCCCAAGTATGATTTTCCACTATCAGAATATTCACCAGAAAGGATGAAAAAAAATTTCTCCTGGGTTGAATTTATTGTTTTCACTAATGGATCAAATGAGAGAATTATTGTAAACGATTTAGCATACTGCCTAGCCCATAGTAGGTATTATATAAACATATTCCTTTCACTTCCTCCCTATTAGCAGTAGCAGAATTCATCACAATAAATTTGTAATTAACCTGGGTGACAAAGATTTTCAACAAGGCTCCTCTATGGTTGGGAGCAATCTCTCCATGGCAAATACTTCCTATGTAATACACTGTGTATGGAACCTTACCTCTGGGACTTTATCACCATTGGGTAGTGGGTCCCTCTCCCAGAACTCATTTTCCTCCAATCCCACTTAATTCTTGGAGGATTATAGACCATGCTTGCATTGCAAAACTTCATATTTATTGCTTTGAATAACAGCAACAATCACAATAATAATACTTAGTGTGGTGTTAGTACCTTTTCAAGGAACTTTTTCACATTTGCTCTTCACATCTCTGTGAAGTAAGGTGAACTGGGAGAGATAACAAAGTTTAAATAAGACATGGTGTCTGCCCTCATGAAATTTTCAATCTAAAGGGGGAAATAAGATACCAATTGAGATAATAATATACACTATGGATTATAAATGCATTAGAGAGTTACAAAACAACCTGTTGTACAAGATTTGAAGGGCGAAGGTACTTACTGAGAAGGCTGGAGTAGGGGAGAGGCTCAAAGAAAGCTTCTTGCAAGATTGTGATTTTAGTTTTAAAGAATCAGTAGAAATTCAGGATCATATACTAAAACTAAACTGAAAAATGACTAAGCAACCACAAAAAAGAAATTCAACAGGGGAGGAGAGGTAGGGAGGACATTCCAGGCATAGAAAACAAGTTGATGAAGGTCATCGAAGTCTGAGGCTTCAGCACAGAGATCTACAATTTGGTCAGAGTAAAAAGGGAGTAGAAGGGAGAAATAATGAGATAAGGCTAAAATGGTAATTTCAGCTAAATTGCAGGGGCCTTAAATGCCAAATGAGTTGGTGACAGGGTTAGCACTAATACCTATGGCTCCTGGGTCCTAGACCTGTGACCTACAGGTGCCATTTATCTAAATGGGGAAGGAAAAAAAAAATGGTTCCTGCATTACTAAGTTACATAGATTTTGAACTAGGAGGAACTTTGTTGTTGTTGAGTTCAGTTTTCCAGTTTCATGTCCAACTCCTCATGACCCTATTTGGAGTTTTCTTGGCAAAGATACTGGAGGAGTTTGCCATTTCCTTTTCCAGCTCATTTCATAGATGAGGAACGTGAGGTAGATAGGGATAAGTGACTTTCCTAGAGTCACCCATCTAGTAAGTATCTGAGATCATATTCGAACCAAGGAAGATGAGTGTTCCTGACTCCAGACCTGGCACTCTATCCACTAAGCCACCTGTCTCGGAAGGAACCTCAAAGATCAACTATTTCAAGCTCTCATTTTAAAGAGTACAAACCGAGCCCTAAAGAGTCTGTGTTTTGCCAAAGGTCATATGAGGAATAAGTGATGAAACTAGAACACGTAGCCAGGACTCTGATTCCAAATGCAACATTTTTTCCAGTGTATGCTAAAGAACTGTCGGATCTCTAAGGACTACATGCCTACATTCTTAACCTGTTCAGGGCCACTTCCACGTATAGGGAAGCGCTTAATTGCTTTTGATAATGACGATGAAGGTGATAGATGAGATTGACTGACACCTTTCCTGTGCTTCTCATGGAAGGTCCTATAATACTTGATGGGAATTGTGCGTCTGGGCCAGAGCTGAAAAGCACTTGGTGGGGGTATTCTTTGCAAACACCTTTGTTCAAAGACTATGCAGAGGAATCTGGGGATCCCCTTGGTAATTACATCCTCAGCTGTTTGCAGTTAAAATCCAAATGCCTTTCGCATTTGCCTATTCCCTCATTTACACTATTCACCACAAGTCGGTCCTAATCCTTCATAGCAGTGACCTCGGAAAAAAAGTAGAAAGGTTAGGACCATTTTCAAATCCATGTGGCTCTTGATGAGCTTCTCCCTGAAGAACAGGATAACTATGTGTGTGGATGCAGGCCTGTTAGCTGGATGTTCATCGATGTTTACACTTCAGGTGCATGAAACCAGACACTGAAACTGTTCATTAAAAATTCCTACATTCAGGCAGACAAAGGAGAATCATTTCAAAAGCTTGGTAATGAATGTACAAGTGGGCACGAGTTACCTTGTCAAACACAATAATCGTGAGCAAACTCAAACGGCTGCTACTTGTTTTATTTGATTTTTACCTGATTCTGGAATCTTGACAACAGGCCTGCATTCTGTAGCATGCAGGTTTTCTGGGTTCCAGAGCCCAGCCTTTCACATAATGATGTGCTCTGGCCATAGGTGGTAGACTCACTTGCAGGTGCAGGAGGGCAACCAATCAGAGCTTGCCCAGTCTCCTCTCAGCTTTCAGTCTCAAAAGGCATCCCACCAAAACCCATTGAAATGAAAATCATAGCCTCTCCAGTTAGCTGCTGAATCCCGGTCATTGAAAACAAATTTTCCATGATAGAAGCACCTCAGGGTCTCGCTGTGTATAGGAAGCAGTTTGATGATTTCTCTTTCACCTTGGGGGGGCAGGGCGGGTATATGTCTATATTCCATCCTTTAGCCCACCTCTTTTTGGGTGAATCTCTATTCACAGTTTTAGAAGAGTTTTGAAAGCCACTTAAGCCAGAAATTTCCTCAAAATCACTTTTGAGTTTTCTGCACAATAATATAACTGTAATGACCAGATTTCTTTGGTCCTCTGCTCTCACAGACAGACAGTAAGGACTGGTTTTATCCACTATAGATTTATTGTATAGAATTTTGGTGACCACACATTGCTCCTTAACAGTTCTTCTCATCTAACCTTTTGTATTCTTTAACCTATTTATTCCCCACCAGAAATATTTCACACCTAGTCTCTTTTCTCATCCCCATGTTTAAAGCTCAAAAATTTTCTATCATTCTTTCTTGCTTCTAGGATCAACTTCACACATTTCAGACTATTTAAGATTCTCTATAATCTTACCTTTTCCACCCTTATTTTGTATCAATCTCCTCGACTGAATTTGGATTGAATTGGATTTGATTAGTCCAGCTAAACTGAACTACTAGCTATTGGGTGACCTTGACACTATCTTCTGACAACCTGGAATAAATAATCTCTATCCTTGACTCCACCTCTCAGAAAGCTCATTTTCTTCAGCTCCTTTGAAGGGTTATTTTTAGTATCAAATGAGAATTTTGGGGGGAGACTGTTGACCCAGAGTCACACAGATAACATGTGCCTGGATGTGCTTCCTTCTTCCTTTCCTCCCTCTTTCTCTCCTTTCCCTCTTCCTTTTCTTTCTTCTTCTTGTCTGTCTCTGTCTCTGTGTGTGTCTCTCTCCTTCCTTCCCTCCCTCCCTCTCTCTTTCTCCCTTTCTCTCTCTCTATCTCTCCCTTCTTCCATCCCTTCTTTCCTCATTCCCTCCCTCTCTCTATATCTCTCCCCCAAGACTTCATTTGCATCTATACAGATCACTACCAAATCTTCATTTTTAGTCCTGATCTCTCTTATGAGTACAGTCATCTCTAGCTCCATGAATGGAGATTTACACAGCTGACTCACCAGATCTTCAAACTCAACAAGCCCAAGAATAAGTTTATCTTTCCCTCTAAGAGATTTCTCCCTCTGATTTCACAGTTCTTGTTTTTGGCAATACCATTCATCCAGCTTTTTATTTTAGAAACCCTGGTGTTCCCTCTGGTTCTGCTCTCTCACCCACTCTCCTTCCCAGTTATTAATTATTAAGTTGTATAGAATCCACCCCCACATCTCTCATCTCCCTCCTTTCTTCTATTTTCAGAGCCACAACTCTAGCACAGGTCATCATTGCTACTTACCTTAATTTTTGCAACAACCTCTAAACAAATCTTCTTCCCTCCATTCTTTCCACCCTACAATTCCTTCTCTCCACTGGCAAAAAAAAGTTTTTTTTCCTTATTCTTTGATCTGGTCATATGCTCTCTGCTCAAAAATCATCAGTGATTCTCTGTTGTCTGCCATTAAAAGTTTAAAATATTTTGCCTGGCATTTAAAACCCTCTATAACCTGACACTGTTTTTTTTTTTTTTTCATTCTTATCTTATTCAGCTACTTTATACTCACTTTCAGCCAAATAGGATTATTCTGTAAGTTCTAACCATGACCCATGACTCTCCTGCCACCATGCTTTTTGTTCAGCGTATTTCTTGATGCTTGACATAGACTGCAGACAGCTTGCACGTGTAAAATTCTTACCCACCCTTTAAAACTCAATCCAAGCATTACCTGCTCCATGATGCCTTATCTGATAATAATCTTCCTCAGGCCTCTTATGACAATTGGTTTTTGATCATACAATAATTATTATATAATATTTGTATCATAGTTATTGATGTGCACCCCCCCACACACACACACACACACTAGACAACAGGTAATACCTTATCTTATCAGACTTTTCTTTCCAAGCACCAAGCTTAATGCTTTCCACTGGAGTAGGTATTCAATAATGCTTTTGAAGGATGAATGAATGAATGAATGAATGAATGAATGAATGCCTATATTTTACTTAATCTGATTACTGGAAATGATGTCAACCAATTATACAGATTCACTTATTTGATAATATAATTGATAATATACTTAAAATGAGAACCTGGTTCCCTAATTTCTGGCTCCTTGGTACAGACAACATAGACATCAGGTGAAAGTAGATCTGTAATGATCCCTGTCTGTAGAAGTTCTTTAATTTCCCTAAGAAAAATCTTCATAGGATGTTAAGGAAGTGGCATAAAAGGGAGCAATAGCACAGTCGTTATTATTGATTGCTGGTAAGGGAGGAGTAAGCAAGTTACCCTTTCCATTTCAGGTTGTTCCAGGATCACTGGAATCAGGGGCCAAATGAGAGAGATCAGAAATGTGAGAGTTGGTCCAAGGCCATTTTGGGAAGCCTACTACTTTATTGATTTATTGAATGACATTGGCAAAGACAGTAAAATGCTGCCTATTGGAGAAGCAGGCTTTTACAGGAAGCAGGATTCTTACAAATCAATCCTCTTATTTTATAAATGAAGAAACTGAGGCTCCCAAGAGGTTAAGAGACTCACCCCTTCATTCAGTTGTTACTAGAGCCAGGTCTGGCATCCAAATCTCCTGTCTCCCTGTCCAGGATGCTTTTTTACCAGTACATCACATTGCTTTTCAAATGCTACTATAGACCTTGACAGCTTTTTATAATATTGCTGCTATGGGAAAATCTCTTCCAAAATTCCATGTGGGGCTGACAAAAATACATTCTCTCGCTTCAAACCCAGAGACAAAAATTCCTCTAGTGAGGACTTCCCCTCCTCTTCTTCCACATTGTTTCAAGAGCATCAGCAATGAGTCAATCAATAAGCATTTATTAAGTTAAATGCTGGGGTTACAAAAAGAAGCAAAAGACAGTCCCTGTCCTTAGGGTGCTCACAATCTAATGAAGGAAACAGCATACAAACAACTATATTCAAATGAAATATACAGAGAATAAATTAGAAATAATTAATATAGAGAAGTAAATGTCATAGGGTAACTGAGGAATGAGGGAGAAAAGATGGGACCTGGATTATCCTACAGCAGTTACTCCTAATGGTTCTGATAATAATGGGATAAGGGCTCATTCTGCCTGCAGCAGATTTTGGGCCAGGGAAGGTGGAGGGAAGGGTCTTGGCTTTGGAGGGCTTTAGCTCCTTTTGGGACAACAGGTTGGGCAGTAGCTCTAGCTTAGGTCCAGATTCCTGGTCTATGTTCTGTACCCTCTCAGCTAGGGATTGTTTTTATTTTTTTCTCCTTTTTTTCTGTAAAACTTGTACAAGAGTGCTGGCAGTTGAAATCAGCAAGATCTATGTTCAGGGCCCACCTCTGGCATATACTGTCAAGTCACTAAATCTCTCAGTACTTTAACCAACTCTCTAAGACTAGAAGTTGAAAGTTAGAAGATGAAACCTGTATTTGCACAGGGAATTTCCTCTTTTGGAAGTATCCTATATCAATGAAATGATAACACTAATTTCCATCTTATCACAGTCACATAGGGATATTCCTAGCTCAGTCCTCCCCACTCTACCTCTACTCAACCCAAGAAGCTTTCTCTCACAAGGATAAACATTAGAGAAAACCAACCACCTTTCTGACAACATATGTGGCACTCCACACCTATTATCCTTAATTTCCCCAATTAAAAGAGCAGGGGGAGGGTAATCATTTGTTTAAAAAATATCAGCTTTGATTTCTTTATTTGTGAAACATGGTTCAAATGGAATAGGTGATAGTCAATGGACCTGTAATTTTCATTAGTATAGAGAATTCCCTCGTACAACACAAATTAGCCTCTTCTGTAATCTTAAAGGGTTGCCTAGAGTAGAGAGAACACTGAGATCTTAAGTGAATTGTCCAGAGTCACACAATCAATATGTAGCAAAGATAGCACTTGAACCCATGTCTTCCTGGCTCTAAGACCAGATCTTTATTCTTTATGCCATATTGCACAAAGGATATAAATCCAGAAATATTGGTAAGATCTCATATGCTACCTGCTTTAAAAAAAAAAAAAAAAAAAAAAAAAAAAAAAAAAAAAAGCCTGTTTTTGTTGACTTTTGAGGATGTAGATGAGGATTAGGTAGAAGTGTCTGATAAACAGCTGGGAAACTAACTATTATTGGGGGACCAATAATATGATGACCAAGTGAAACCAAAAGAATATTATGAAAATATATGGGTGGACTGTAATACATGGCCATTGAAGGGAGTACCCACACTGATGAGATCACCAAGCCAGTGTCTTGTTGAAGGACAAGATGCATTCTTGGCCTTGGGTTTTTTCAGCTTCACCAGGGCACCTGCTCTTTCTTAGACCTGATTTAAGAGCCCTCTGCCAGTGATTTTTTTTTTTAACTTCATTTTAAATATTTTGTACCCTCTATGTCCTTCTTGGTATTTGAATCTATTTGGCACCCTGGATTCGGAAACTGGAAAGATTCACCAAATCCAATCATTATTTATTTTCTTTCTTTAGTCACTGCCACAACTAGATGCTTTTTCTACTCCTGTCACCAGAGTGATACAGTAGAAGGAGCATCTATAAAATGAGGAAATTGGTCTTGCACCGTAGTTATAATTATCTTAAACTTACACACACACACACACACACACACACACACACACACACAAGTAGTGGGCAGAAAAAGAAAAAACAGGGATGCAACTATCAAGAAATATGCATAGAAAAGGATTTTATTCAGCCGGGGCTAAATGGTATGCTAGCTCACTAAACTATCCTAAGCTAATTAAAATTCCTGGACCAAATCCCCAACCTCCATTTTTTTCTGGGTCCCTAGAGCTAAACCTAGCTCAGCTGTCTATCTCTATTCCTACCCAAGCCAAGAATGTCTCCTGTATAGAAAGCTGACATTTTCAAACTTGCCCCTTTCTCTCCTGCTTTTCCCCAGGGTTGTCACAGTCTAGGCCCTTCTCAAACTCAGAAGCACAATGTATTCATCGGCTTCTAATCATGTACTCTTCATTTCTGTGAGGGCTTCTTGGTTCATTAGTTGTTCCCAGACTCTGGACCCTTTCTGAACAGAAAAGTCAATCTTTGAAATCTACTTCTAAACCCTAACTTGCTAAGTGATCTCCCCCTAAACCCAACCAAGGTCCCTATCACCTTAAAAGCATAAAAGCAAAGGGCAACAACCCTTTGAAAGTAAAATGGCACTCCTTTCTCACAGATTATTTTAATCTATTCCTCTAAGATTTGTATGATTTTAGTATCCTCCTCCTCCTTCCCCCTACAAACAGAGAAAAGGAATTCCATTGACTTAAGTTACCATCATGCCCAGTTAATTTAGTTGCTGAGTCCTTCAGCCAAATGGAAGTTAGGGAAGAAAGAAAACAGAGACTGATGTTCATTTGTCCATCTTGCACTCTGCAGATCAGCTGTAAGGAGCTTCTGGGAAAACATTAATCCTCAAGGCTTGTTTTTCATTGCTTCCATTTGTCTGCGGTGAGAGTTCAGAAACTAAAGGCTGTTTTACTCTATCTCGTGTGAAGCTTTCAGTAAATTCAGATTCCCTTGGTTTTGAGTTGAATGTGATAATGCTTTAATTCACATGCCCTTGGTCATTGAGTTCAGTTCAGTGAATAAAGATAATTGTACAACATGTATATTTTTTGCTCTGCACAGACCCTCTGATGAGGGGAGCTAAGCCTGGCTCCATTGGTTTCCCTCTTTTTTTTTTTTTCCTCAGCTGACCAAATTGAAACGTGTGGGTTTCCAGGACTAAAGAACACTAGTGCATTAAACGGGAAACAAACCTCTCCAAAATCACAAGGTACTGGAAGTTTTAAAAGTCTGTTTTCTTACCATTACTCTCATCATGCCTTTCCTGCTTCTTTTTTTTCCTTCTTTGTGTGCTCATTTTCTCCCCTCCGGGGAGGCATTCAGCTCAGTGGGTTATATAACTGTGACTTGACACTGCAGCCAGACTACCCGAAGCTTTGGGATTCAGCTTACTGAACTGTGGCAAAGCATGAATCCTCCTCCCTGCACAAGCCGGTGCTTGGAGGAGCACAGTTAGTGGACGAGGAGATGACTTAGGGTTACAGATCAGCCACGTTTAATTCAGTAAGCGGGCGGCCGCGGAGGCTCCGTGCCCATTGAGGTTGGTGCTGGCCCGGTCACTTAAATGAATGCCTTGGAAGGACCCAAGTAGGGCACGGGCTTGCTAACCCGGAGGCGAGGAGACCTCTCTCCCCACCTCAAGGGAGCAGCCCGGGAAGCTTTGCTAACAATTTCATTGTCCAGAATTACAGGGGCATATAAGGTTAAGGTGAGCGTACTCCCCAGCTGCTAGGTTCTTGGGGAGGGGGGGGGGGAAGTCATTCTAATTCCAAAAGCAGGAGACACTCTTTAATTCACTCTCACCATTGCTTACTGGATGGACATTTGGTTAATCACAAGCACCCGGCCCAAGAGCATCCAGTCTACTCACTGCTGTCTTCTGATCTGCATTGTTTGATGGCTTTGTTTTATTTTGGGGGGGGAGGGGGAGAGAATAGTGTTAGTTTTTGTTTGTCAAAGTAATCCTTTATTTTAGGCTATTTCTCCAAGTTACTGATAAATCCTAATAGTGTCCTGTAAATTGACAAATTACTTCTTTTAACTCCATGTAGCTATGGAAACTGAAAAATGGTTATTCCCCACTCCCCCCTTTAAAATAGTTTTCTTTTGTGCAATACCAAATAAAACTTAGTTATTAGTTGAACAATGCTACTTATAGGAAGCTGCAACCTGAAGGGCACCACACCTAGGTCTTTTTAAAAAGGAATGCCTCTTTTGCATGCTTTGTGCTAGGTAATATATGGCGTAACATATTTACAAGGTTTCATGGATTCCCAGTTCTCCATTCCCACAGAATAGATTCTTCTTCCCACAGACTGAAAAAAAGAAACCTAGGGAGGGGAAAAGGGAGGGCATAACAGGTGGCAGAGAAAGAGGGTCTGCAAGTTGACTTCATGGAAAAATAAACTAGGTAAGATACAGTAGAAGAGTCATTAAATTTAGAGTCATGAGATATAGGTTCATGAAATGTAGGTTTGAATTCCAGCTCTATTACTTTGTATTTATTTGAGTGACCTTGGACAAAAACCTGGGTTCAGATGCTTGCTTTGATACTTCCTACCTACATGACCTTAGCTAAATCACTTGACCTCATCTGTAAAATAAAGGTACTGGACTACATCTTTTCTAATTCTGACTCTAATGATGATTCCACTTTAGATAATCACACCAACTTCTCACCAACCCCATGCCCAATAAACACAGAGAGTTTTGGTCCATTTAATGAAATATAAACGAGATTGCTTCTAGAGCCAATTCTGTGAGAAACACACACACACACACACACACACACATACACACACACAAATATATGTATATATATATATATATATATTTGTGTGTGTGTGTGTGTGTGTATATATATATTTATGTATATGTATATGTATACATATACATAGAGAGAGAGATTTTAAATACCATACTGAGTATTAGGGAAATATCAAGTTGTTTTGCTTTGGGAAAAGGGGGAAGATTGAAATATCACCTTCTAGGTGACTTTTTTTTTACTCCCCTAGACACCAGGGTCTTCCTCCCTCCCAATCATCTTGAATTGAGTTATTTAGTTCTACAGACATATAAATGTCTATATTGTCTTCTTCAGTCAAGCAAAAGATCCTTGATAGCAAGAAAAGTTTGTTTTCTTATCCTCAGTGCCTAGTAAAGTGTCTGACACATAGTAGACATTTAATAAAAACATGTTGATTGAAGAATAAACCTTCTCCTTCCAAAATATAAATTGTATAAAAAGTTTCCCTATAACGGGGTGCGAGTGCAAGAATGGTTTAATAAAAGGGGAAAGCATGGCAATTCATTCAATTTAGGATTATGAAATATAATTGATGGCACAGAATTCCTTGGTAAAGTGGTTAGTCACTTCAAGGTCAACTAAGGTTGATTCCCTTTCCAGAGAAGGCTTGAGAGAACTCTTTTAGGTCTAGCTTCTCACTAAATGCCTACCATGAGAAGTTCATGGATGAATGATACCAACTTTCAGATTTTATGTTGAAAAGTTACATAATTCAGTGGTCTCAACCCTCCTTTCTCCCTTCCAAAATTGTCCTGAGTGGCAAGCATCTCTCTTGAAAAGTTCCTGCCTCCCAGTTGCTTTTTGGAGCTGCTGATGCAGCTGGTGCACATTGAGGATTCCTTCTTTAGCAGACAGGGCAAAGCTCATAAAATCCCAGCTTGTGGATCTGGGATCCTTATTAGAGAGAAGTGTGTTTGACAGGTTTGGCCATTTAAATGGCCTCTCAGGTGAGCCTTTGATCCCAGTCACTTTCTTTTGAGAGGAATGCACTCCCTATTGCCGGGAGGCAAAAAATGCACAGGAATGAGCACTTGGTCTGAAATGGATGAAGATTTTATGACCAAACCAGGGAGAAAGTTTTACTCATTTTCCTTAATATTCCACACCCCCTCCCACCCACACAGATGCTTTGTCAATCCACTTAAATAAGAAAAACACTAAAATAGGTGATCAGAGGATCCAGGATTCCAAAATCCTCATTATAGCCTCCACTGTAACTCAATTTGTGACTTGGAAGGAGTTATTCTCCCTCCCCACCTCAATTTTCTCATCTATAAAATGGGGGTAATTCATACCTCACAGTGTTGTAAAGGTTTGGGGGTGGAAGAGAGAATTGATTAATGTTTACAAAGTTCTTTGAACTTTAAAAAAAAAAAAAAAAACCCTCACCCTGTACATTGTTATTATTTCTTGCTTTGAGTTCTGGGGTGTGTTTTTAACGTAAACCTCTAAATAGAACGCCTGGTTTGCAAACCCATGGGAATGGAAATACAATTTAAGGAATTAACACAACTCCTGGAGAACAACAAGAAGGCGTTTACCCAGCAGATCTTTTTTTTTTTCCCCCAAGATTTCCATGGGGGTACTTGCAGCATAGGGAGAGACAGCAGTCATTTTCAGTGCCAAGAACAATGTGAGTTCCAAGAGAGGAAGCAGGTATCCAAATTCGGGAGGAAAGCTTTGACAAGCCTTTTTCTTGGCTCCCGCGCCTCGCTGAATGGAGCTGTCTCTCTTTAGAAAACTCGGTTTTCCATCCCTATTCTGCCTTTATACAGTCCCTGGGGAAGCCAAACATGGAGAGAGTAATGCCTTGCCTGCTGTGCAGACTGCCAGGCGGAGGGCTTCGTGTCTGAAACATTAAAGCATACTTAATATGATTTAATTTCTAGCTCTGCTAATTTATCCTGTTGTCACTCCTCAGCAAAACAACCGAATACAGACACTTGTCTGCAACGAGGTAATTAGGCTTTGTTATGGAGTTAGATTTGACTCCAAGTTAATGAGTGGCAGAGGAAAAGCTAATGAAGAGAGAGGCTTCTCCTCGGGTGCTCCGGAAGTTTAACCCTTTTATGTGAATCTGGAGAAAGGCCCTTTTTTTTTTTCCGTGGGAAAAAACACAATAGCCTAATCCTCCGTTAGAGAAACTTTGCAACCTGCAAAAGTTAACAAGCCTGTTCCCCGCGATCGGGTAAGCCAGATCAAAAATCCTTGAAAATGTAGCTCTACCTGCATTAAGTACATTGATCCTCTTGCTCCGGCAGCCCCCAGCAAATGAAGTGCTTTATAATCGTTTCTTACCGAAGAAACAAATACAGGTGATATGTATCAATAGATGGACGGCACACTTGCGTCAGACTTTTCTTGCTGGAGGCTACGCTTGAGTCTTGAATCAATAGTTTGCCCAAAAGAGCCTGATATTGACTATTGGATTAAAGGGCTTGTCAATTTCTTTCTTTTTTTTTTTCTTTTTTTTTTTCAAAATTCAATATTCAAGGATTCAGTGAGAGTGAGGAAATACTCCAGGTGTGCTTTTATTCAGTAATGGTAACCTGTTTGTATCGCTGTACTGCCATTTAGCTCATTTGAAATAAAAACTCTGTTATCTCTTAGAATCCTAGATTTAAAGATGATTTTATCCAAACCCCTCATTTTCTAGTTGAGGAAGCTGAGGCCGAGTGATTTACCCAAAGTCATGAAGAGAGGAAGATTAAAGCAAGAATTTGAATCCACGTTTTTGACTGTAAGACTGATTTTTCTACAGTCCCAGGCTCCCTCCTTGTTTGGAGCTGGCTTGGTAGTTTTCTCATCTCCTTAAGCTCCTAAAATTGTTGTTTGATTCTCCTGAATTCAAAAGGGTAATTAGAAGAGAGTACCTCGATTCTGATGCACTTAGCAAAAGACTTTCATCTTTCGATATTCTCTGTTGGATAATGAGTAACCTATGCTAATTCCTTTAACCTGAGTGTCTCAATAGGTGGAGAAGCCTCCTTGGGGTCTGTCTTTGACTTCCTTCATACCTACCATTAAAATTTAGGGAATAGAGTTTTAACTCTGGAATAATCATCCAAGAGAGACAGCCTGGAATCAGGGGGACCTAAGTTTGAATCCAGCTTAGCTGTGGGACATTGATTAAATCTCTGAAGCTCTCTCAGCCTCACTTCCTCATCTGTAAATAAATAAATATGGGAAATACCCCCCCCCATCACCACCACCACCACCACACACACACACACACACACACACAACATTATTGTAAGGGTCTAATGAGATAACATCTGCCAAGCACTTTATACATGTGAACTAGCTAAAAGGCAGGCCTGGGAAGCAGGACGATATGAGCTCAAGTACTCTATGTGACAAGTACTGCTCCAGAACAAGTCACCATTTCTCAGTGCTGCAGAAAACGCTCCAGGATTCTAAACTGCAAAAGGTTCCTCTCTTCTGAAGTATGTGTGTGGTGAGGAGGGGGAGGTCCTGATCACCAAGCTCCCTATAATCACAGGTCCAGGAAAAAAAAAAAAACAAAAAAAACCAAACCCCCTAGTTCATCTTATTTTACAAATGAGAAAAATGGAGACCTGCAGAGTGGCAGCCACTTGGCCAAGCATACAGTCACTTCAGATGGTACCAGAAACTCAGGTCTCTGGATTCCTGTTCTACCGTGTTTACTTTCCATTATGTCTTTCTGTTTCTCATTTCATGAATACCATATTATCTGTGTTTTCTCCTGAGCTCCAAGTTCCCTGCCAATAGACTGTGGGGTTCTGAGTGCTTCAGTATTTCATTTTGCTATTTTGGAATAGATCTGATTAGTATATGCTAGATAACCCATCAGGTATTCTCCCCCCACCCACCCCGAATCCCCCACCTTTTCCCTTAAAATCAGCTCCAGAACAGTATTGTCTATTGGAATTACCAACTATTGCCCAATGTATCCACTTGCCTTTCTGGCCGTACTAGTACTTCTGGTAATATCCAATTCAATTTTGTGTACTTGGTAAAGAATGAATTAAGACGCAGATGTATTTCAAATTTGTGTTAACACTGTCAGAAGACAAATAGGGGAAATCATGAACTTGGTGTTTGGGCACAGGTAGGTCTAATCAAGTCCTAGATAAATAAAACAAGTCAGGAAGGTTCAACTTTGCTCTTTCACCTTTTTTTTTTTCTTTTGGTAGCCACTTTTTTTTTTTTTTTTTGCTGATCTTAGAGTACTTCTGCCTAGCTTCCCAGGGCACCTGCTATACTTCCTCTCCTAGACAGCCACCAATGATTTGAGTTTTTCTTAATCTCTTCTGGCTCTATCAAAGCTTGTCTCTTTTTTTGGCCATTCCATCAAGGTTTTCCTGAATAGCTGTTTAGCAAATATGGTAAATAAAATTGAGATATATCATCAGTGACTTATAATAGTCCAATTTGCTACTGTTCTCATGTAGCATTTATAATTTCACTGGGATCTTAATGTTAGACCCATACTTTAAAGCCCAGTTCAAATGCATGGAAAAGTTGCTTCTCTTTTAACTCATTGTAATCTCTTTTCTATTCCTAAAACATCATATGTACTTCTTTTGTGTACTTACATTTTCATTTGTATCGCACATTAATTATGTATGCACATTATTGCCCTTAGTCAGTTGTAAACTCCTTGAAGGCAGTCCTCATGTTGTTTACTTTTCTTTCCCCCAGTTCCCAGCATATAATAAGCACCTAATTTTATAAATATTTCATGATTTAATTCAAAGGAGTGAGCAGTATCAAGGTAAGCAATATGGCGATGTCAGTAAGGAAAAGATTTTGAACCAAGATCCAATCTTCGGTGCCTGGCCCATAATAGGCAACGTATCAATCAATAAGCATACCTTCTGGGTGCTTGACACTGGAATACAAAAAATACAAGTGAAAAAGTTCCTGCCCTTAAGCAGCTTACATTTTATTAATGGAAATATCATGTAGACATATAAATAGATTCGAAATAAATGTTGGGTAGTTTAGGAATCGATGAGATTAGTAACGGAGAATTAGGAAAGAATTTATGTAGAATGCACAGCCTGATATGAATCCTGAAGGAAGTAAGGGATTGTGCAAGGCAGCAGGGTAGGGGGAAGGCATTCTAGGTTTTTGAAACAACAAATTTAATGGAAGAAAAGATTAGAGATGGAAGCTCAGGTGTGAAGAATAAGCAGAAGGCCAGTTTGGGCCAGAGAGAGCATGAAAGGGAGAGATGTGTAATATTGGAAAGCTAGGATAGGGCAAATTTGCAAGAAGTTTTAAAGGCTAAACAGAAAAGTTTTTAATTGCCTGTAGGGGTAACACGGAGCCAATGGAGTTTGTTAGGAGCTGGTAGGAGAGGAAGAAGTTTTATATGGTTAAAACTGAAGTAGAGGAGTTTGGAAGAGAAGTGGTTTGGTGGCAGAAGGTAGGGGAAGGGAATAAATTCTGCTTTAAATATTTAATTAAAACAATAAGTATTTGTCGATACTTACTGCATGTAATATCAACCACACCTGAGGATCATAGAGTTCTCCTGTTCTGTCCTATGGTATGTGTTTCTTCTGTTAGCACTAGTTTGGGATCTGGGCAGAGTTGGGGTGGGAGAGAGAGAGATAGGAAGGAGCAAGAATGAGAGAACTAGAGAAGTGAGGTAGAGGAAGATGAGGCAACCCAGATGCCCAGAGGCTGATGGCTGCAGATCTGACCACTCTCAGGGGTCAAACAGCAGAAATTAAATAAGAAGATTAAAATGGCCCCAAACTCCTGCTTTATCAGATCACTGCCATGGACTCAGCTACAAGATGGGCAGCTTCACAAGATTCAGCCAAGTGCTGCTTTTCTTCCATGTCACTAATTTCAGACCCAAAGAGGTTTAATATCCCAGAAGCATATTCATCTTTCTGTGTTTATTAAATTAAACCCTACATGAATCTGCAACAACATACCGTTCATTAATAGGAAAAGAGACCATTGTTTCCCTCTGGGGAATAGATTGGCTCTGATCTGTTTCTAGGTAGGCATAAATATGTTGAGGGGGAAGGGGAGTGGAAAAAGGCAGTGGAGGTGGGGGGAACAAGAAAGCGAAGAAAGAGGTCCTAAAGTCTAGATTAGATATATTCAGGACTGATTTTTATGGGAGCTAAATCTGTCTAAGTATTCCTGATGGGGCGCCTAGCATGATATTAGTTTTTATAAGGGGAAAAAAAGAACATGTAATTGTGATATCTCCATAGGAAGAAAACTGCAAATCTGTTAAGAAGAACCCCTACGCAAATTTGAAAACAGCTTACATATAGGAAAAGCCATTTTTTCTTCTAGCAACATTAACATAGTCAAACAACTGAAGAGAGAATCCCATTAGCTAAGTCAGTCCCATCAAGTTAAAGCATACCAACAGTGCCACCGGGGGCTCAGTGGGAAGTCTCATCTTATACAGCATAGACCAGAATAATCTGGAAATCCCATCAGTACAGATTCATGTTACTATTAACAATGAAGGCAAAACCAAGAAGCCCCTGGAGGGAGGAGGGGTTTAGAAAAAGAAAGGAGGTAGAACAAATATAAGAAATAATATGATGATAGAAATTATGGAGGGCACATAATTCAATGTCTGTTTTGTCCCAAGGGCTATGGTAGCCACTGAAT